>NW_010314223.1:27940-43015 GCF_000700745.2 Antrostomus carolinensis
AGTGTTTTGACACTAAAGTATCTCAATACAATTGAACTATTGTGGATTTTCTCTCCTCAACTCTGTCTGTTAAAGACCACCAGAGCATTTGTTTCAAGTGAAAAGAAAATCAGAAGAGCTAAATTCACCAAATCAAATAAAAGATGCTGTACCTTGTATTTTCATATGGCAGAACTGAACCCCTGGACCTCTGCAGGGAGATTCACACCATCATCAGAGTAGAGGCTGTGCTACTGCCACCTGACTTCCCTTTGGGTTCCTGACAAGAAGGAATAGCTCATTACTGATGCAGGTCTCATACTCAGTTAGGATTTTCATTCCAGACAGAGCAGCTTTTTTAGTGGTGATATTGGCTCCAGTCCTCTGACGGGGAAGGGATTGAGAATGCTTTCCAAAAGACTTTCTGCTGCTGAGGACTAATACCAGACTCACCATAAAAGGTACCATAATCTGGTACTGCATGAATCTGGCCAAAAAAATTGAAGATTTGAACACATACATACAGAGAAGAAAATTTTAAATTTTAAAACATGATGCTGTCTCCTGTCCATCTAATTTTACTGTGATGTTATAGAAAAAACAAACAAACAAACAAAACAACAGGAACTGAGCATATAATCCATAATTTTTATTCAGTTGATTTCATATCACCCTTGTACTTATGCCATTAAATTCTACTATGTCATATAAATCTCCACAGCTATGATTACTCTATGATAACTGCATGCCCTGTTGAGCCTTATTGCCTAATTGGTAGTTTATAAGGAAATATGTGCTGGTTTTGAGATTAGCATCCCTTTTCCTCAGCAGCAAGAAATATTTGCTTGACATGCTCAAAGTTGTTAATATAGGTATGCCTGCTTACACAAACTGTGAGTGTAAAGATGTCCTGTTCAGATGGGTAGTGAAAATGAAAAAAACTTAGGTGTTTGTAAGATGAATGTTTTCTGTGAGTTTAGAGAACATCTTGAAGCCTGGTTCAGTGACCATTTGCAGCAATATAATGCAGGCTTGTGTGTGATGATTTACAAAGCTAAAGGTCAGCACAGAATCTGGACTACCAGGTACACTGTTACTGCAGAAGCCTCTGTCAGGCTTCACGTAGATGCCATGTATAAGATGTATCTGATCAAATATCTCTTTTGGCTTGGTTAGAAACTGGATATCCCATCCCATTTTTTATAAATAGACTGAAAGGAGCTTCTTGGATACCTAAGACCTCATACAACCAGCTAATCAGTGGGACTGATCTCCCATAAACTAGCTAGTCAGTGTGCATTTAAATAATTTGGGAATTTTGCAAGTTTTCTTCATGGTTCTCCAAGCAACAAATAGAAATCCTTCATCCTTCAGAATCCTGCAGCTCTTGGAGCAGTTTTTGGGTCATATGCAGCTGCCATGCTTCTTCCTCTATTCACATCACAGAGAAGACAATAGACTTCAGTAGGCTGACAGAAAGTCTCAGCAATATTTCACATCATGCTAAGATTTACCTAGAAGAATTCCCAGCTACAGGATACCACAGGATTTTAATCTGAAAATGCATAAGAACATAACTACTCTTTAACTACTTTTTTGCTAAGGGAAATATTTTATCACAAGAAGAATCAGTCTCTCATGCTTGTAAGATTTTATCACGGAACAGCCACTTTCTGGAGGAGGACTCAAACCAGTATTGACAGATACCTACTTTTATACAGAATTTTTCAGAGTGTGACATTCTCTTTTCTAGATTTCCTATAAACCTTTCCTTGCCTCTAACCCCCACTCCTCCCAGTCTAGGGCTCATTTCTGGCAACTTCTCAGCCCTGGCCCCCTGTCAGAAACTAACTCTCTGACAGTCAGAAAATATCACCTCTATTACTTATGAATAACTGGCTAGATCTAGAGGTTATGCACCTCACATATCTGCAGGTAGTTGCTTCTTATGTAATCAGAAGCTAAAGGATGAATCCTGAGGTACTGGACAAGACACAGCAACAGGTTCACAGGGTACAGTATTTGGGCAGTAAAAAGAACAAAGTTAAGCTGGACAAGGATATGTCCTAAGACTAAGCCTTCCAAAAATGTCTTCCATGGCAGCTAGAGAAAGACATTCTTTTCTCAGTGAAATGTGGAAAAAACAATTTTATAAATAAATAAAACATGGCTCAGTAACTGTTGTAAACATATGATATATGAAGGGAAAAGCACACAAAAAATCCTAAAGGGAGAGATGAACTTCCCCAGATCTTATGGCTTTCTGACCGCTATCTGAAGCCTAAAGGATTTCTGGTCTACATAATTACTGGGCACTGCACATCTAGAGTGTTGAATAAAAGGAATAAATCATAGTCTTTTGTTTTTCTTGTGCTTTATAGCAGAGCTGCTCTCCAACAGCTACTGCAGCATTTTCATTGACTGTATGAGTGCGGTAGCTTAGGATAGGCAGAGAGTCACCTGATTCTGTCAATTTTAAAGAGATCAGGCTAAGGAACACTGGCAGTTTCTCCACCCTGCCACCAGGACAACAGATCTCCACAGCAATTGTCCATGAAAAGTTATGAAAAATCATCCTAAAAGTTTAAGTCTGTGTTTATGTAGACATCAGGATTGACTTCCACTTCCTTCTGTCAATTATTTAATCTTTCCAATTTCTCCTTAGAAGCTTTGAAGGTGTCTAATTTTTTTCTGTTCTACTCTGCACCACTCTTTTTTCTGCATCTGTAATAAGATTAAGTTCAGTTTTTATGTTCCCTATCATCTTATTCCCCTTCAAGAAAGAATTTTCTTGGGATAAAATGTCTGCCAGTGTGCCCTAATCCCTCATCTAACCTCTCTCCCAAAATATCCAAGAACCCCCAGGTTAAGTGGCCATTGCCATTACCATCAGTCATATAAGTCACCAACCATGCCTTTCCAAAACGTGAGCCTGAGCAGGGGTTAGCACTTGTGACCAGAGCAAAGCACCCAGTTGCCATGTCACACCTTAAGGTAGATACCCTGGAAGACGTAATACGTTGTCACCTATCACCCATGAAGCAAGGTGGTTCATGCACGTGAAGAGTAAAGAAATAAATGTGTCCCCAGATTATGATGTGCACTAACTGCCAGTCAGCTGCAGAATATTAAGCAATTGAGTGGGACACCAAAAAGTGACTCACCAACCACCCTCTGCTTGCACAGGCTAATGATCATTCTTCATATTTCTGTGTAATTTCTCCCTGCTTTGCCTTGCTTCTCAGAGACATTACAACTCTATAAATGAAAGGCGTTATTTGGTTTTGTTTTTCAATCTTGTCCACTCCTTCTTTTTTAAAGTAACTTTTTTAAATGTTACCTTTCTTATTCTTAAGACACCTGTTAAGGAATATCTGATCTTCCTGTCCTACAAAGTTAGTTGTATCATTCTCCTCTGGATCTACTGGACCATTCCTTGTAGAATATTCTTCCTTATCTGCTTGAGATACCTTCCCTTTCCAGGCAGATTCCCAGTTACACCTTTAAAAAGTGAGTCCTTGCTACTTCAATTATGCTGCTGCTCTCAGTGTCTCAGAAGGCATCTTTGTGTTTCTTCTCTTCTTTCTTACTTACACTTGTTTCCATCTCCTGGACATACAACTGTTCCTCTCAGTCCCTCCTGACCTGTTCCTTCTATACTTGCATTTTTCAACATTAGTCCTGACATAACAATGTTGTTGGCTCCCAAAGGACTTTTTGAATACACCTTCACAGTTTTCTGACTTAAAGACACTTAATAGAGTATTCTTTGACATAGACCAGACTGAACTCCTCCACTGGAGAGAAACTCATGTCATCTGTCAAAAATATTGTGTTGTCTGAAAACTAATATTCATGTCAGGGTTAACAACCATTTCCAGTACTCCAGAAATTCCAGCTCTTAAATTGTCCTAACTTATATTGCATCATTTGCATTGGTAATCACTCCTGGACGTTTAATTATTTATCCATTATAACCTCCGTCACCTTTCTTTTTCCAGGGTTAAACAAGCTGACAAATCTTTTTGTCCCAAGTTCAAAAAAATAATGTAATTAAACCTAAAATTTATCTACTGCAACAAAGACTACATGGGAATAATTTGTGATCCTCGTGTATTTTATTCTATTTTTTTTCACTAGACAAGTATAAATCCATCTTGCATCAGCTGCTGATTTCAAAAACCTTTTGTATGGAATTTCTATATCTTTGTCAAAACTTAGAAACTTATTAAATCACAGACATATACCCAGACATCCACATATTAAAATTATATTGTGTCATATCTTTCATGAGTAGACAGTAGGGAATGATCCAAAGCAGTACTTCATTGTTAAATAAAAGAAGAGGGAGTGAGGACCACAAACTCTTAAGTAAGAGTATCTTACTGGGGGAAGCACAGTTGTTCCTCAAGTATCAGTAGGCACACACCCATTACCTGTAGTGTAAGTGCATATCTGCACAACAGAACCCACCATGCATTGAATAAGCCAATATGGGTATCAGAAGGAGCATTGGACCATGCTTGTTCCCCTCCTATTTCTACCACTTCTCTTTCTGTTGTCTTCTGCTGCATTTCCCGTGGGGTAAGCTATCTTCTTCTGCAGGCTGGTGTTCCTACCATGGATTTGTTTCCATTATCTTCAATATCTTCACTCACTGCAAATGTTCTGCTATGCACATGCACTCCTCTCCTCCATCCTGTCTCATGCTCCCACAGTTGGACTCTTTCTGGACCAGTGGGCACACTGCTATCTGACTTATGTGTGACTTCTATTCAGTATGGAAATTTCGTAGTCAGCAATAGCACTCTTATCCTTAGGTGCAATGCATTTTACCATCCAGATAAACAACCTCCCCTGAGATAAGGCAAATCCTGAAAGACTCAGTTGAATCCTACAAGGAACATAATCTCAGTTGCTTCTCATGAAGGTTCTATCTTTTTTTAAAGTTCATTATTAGAGAAAACTATTTCTTAATTCTCTTAGATTAAGTTCACAAAGCCACTAGTCTAGCACTGCTTCCAGTAACACAAGAATCATAGTAGTTTCTGAATATGGGAAGATTCATTCTGAGACAGTTTGCTTTGTCCACATCACTTTATTTTAATCTTGTTCATTTGTCACTGACAACATCACCTGCTGAGCTAAAATGTTTTTCAGTCTGAAACCGGAGGATAGGCAACCAAGATTAATGGCCCACAAATAGCATGTTAGCAAATGATTTTCTTTGACCAGCATTGAATCCTCATTTATGGTATTGTTGGATAGCACTAGGAAACTGTAGTTGAAAACCAGTGCACATTTTCCCTTTACAATATTTCATTTTCAGTCAACTGACCCCCAAAGTTGTTAGATTCATCACTTAAAGACACCATCTGCTGACCTGTCATGGAGGGTGGTCAGAGCTGTCGCAGTGGAGCATTTTTTTCCCCTGGATTTTTGTCCAGTAGGACAAAAGTGCTTATTTAAAATACAGACTTACACTTATTTATTTTGTTTAGAGGATCCTTTACATGTTTAACATTTGCCAAGGCAATAAGGTAATAGTTGCAAAGGGAAGATAAAACCTGTGTGTTGCACAGGAGAAGGCTCTTGTATCAAACCTGAACTTCAACTGTTTTTTCTGTTCACCTAGAGTAGCTGATTTGCCAGCTCTGCTAGAGATACAAATCTCATCTCTATTTCACTGGGATTTTATTGGAACCACTGAATGCAATAGAGCGCAGGCAGATGGTGAAGCCAAGGAGTATCATCAGTCCAATTCTTAGTCTTTATTCACACTATTCTTTTAAAACTTCCGGTTTGCCATCTGTGTTCATGTTGCAAGAAATCTGGATTCAAAGCAGAGTAAAGCAAGGAGCAATATACTTAATATGCACTTAGATGTGTAACTGTTTTTCAGTCATGGCAGCACAGACCTGCAAGATTTCACAGAATCACAGAATGTTAGGGATTGGAAGGGACCTTGAAAGATCATCTAGTCCAGTCCCCCTGCCAGAGCAGGAACACCTAAATGAGGTCACATAGAAAGGCGTCCAGGTGGGTTCTGAATGTCTCCAGAGAAGGAGACTCCACAACCGCCCTGGGCAGCCCCTTCCAGTGCTCCGTCACCCTCTTACAAGTCTGTTTATGATTTTAGATATTTGAGTGACAGGTCCTCCAAATGTTACCCCTTTTGCCAGATATTCCCACAACAAACATCCAGGCTCCCTACTAAACTAATAACTGTTTTTCTCAAACCCCATACAGGTTTTCTTAAATCACTTATTATTTTGCATTGTAACCACAATTTTTTTCCTGTGTTGTTCTTATGCACTAAGTTCATGTTTGTAATCTGGAAAACTGTATTAAGGCCATAAGGACCACAGCTACAGCTATGGAAACCACAACCTTGATTTAACTACAAATAAATGGTTAACCCAACTTAAACATAATTGTGGCAGTAGTCATTTAGAATGGTATCCTAGTCAGGTATGCAGGTATTCAATGGATGAATATTTTTGTTCCAGGAAAGCTCTTCCCTCCCTACCTACAAAACTACATTCATCCTGTTTCCAGCAAATGCTGAGCTGTCCTGAGGCAAGGCTGTCTTTCATCTCTTAGGACATATTTCCTATTCCTGTGCTCAGGATCCATCATGTAATGAGAATTGGCAATTTCAGATTTATTTACTAGCTAGATAGGAAGAGCCTCAGGGACCGTGAGGCTCAGCTGCTTCATCCTGTGAGTCAGCAGAGGCTTCTTTCTCTGTGACAGTCGATGTGAAGAAAACCCAATAACAACAACTACAAAAAACCCAAGGTGAAACACCTTTGTAACATTTTCTACCAAACAGTATATTGTTCTGCATAAATTGGGATCTATATGGATGAGAATAGGACTCAAAATAGGGTTTGAAAGTCCTTTCCAAGTGGATGCAATTTCTTGTTCTACAGATCTGCCAGGTGAACAATTTTAAGTTTCTAGAAAATTATAATGACTCCCAAAATTTTGCCCAAAGACTATTTGGCAGATTATTATTCTGTGTCTGAAGTATTATTTGTTCATCAATGGACAGGAGCAAGGAGCAGGAAAGGACTCTTTTCTTCTGGTGCAGGTATTCATCTGGAGTTCTAAATAAAGAGCACATGGAAATAGAGTGGCTCTGTGTTTGGGTTTTGTTTTTTCTCTGCTGTTCATCAAGGAGTAAAACTCCACTGGAAGCATGTGTACTTCTATCAAAGACTCATTAGGCTAGCTGTAGTAAATGCAGTGAAGCATCTATAAATGATCCTTATCCTTTGAGACTGACCTTGACAGTATTTCCATCTCTACCTTGACCATCTCAGAATAGATGGCGGAGGTAGAATTTACATTGTCAAGTCTTCCTTCAAAAGTTTATAAACCATTATTTTAGCATTTGTGCAAAAAATACGAGCATGTTGCTGTCATAATCTGATTAGATTTCTCTGAGCATTCCTTCTCTCCTTCAAAAACTTTACCTGTATGACTGCCCTAAGCACCTGCTTAAGTGGGAAGGCTGAGCCATTGCTATAAAGAGCAAAAGAAAATAACTCAAGCTCTCCAGGAATGGACAAAGACTAGAAATTTTGACATTTTTTTTCTCTTCTTCGGCACTTTAAATGAGTATTAAGCACTATCACTTTGGGACAGAAATCACACAAGAAGCCAGCAAATTACAGTTTCATTACTTTCCTAGGGCAGAAGAAGCAACAGACCTTTGAAACATCTGGCCATACACAACCTCTGTGCAGCTCTGTTAGGTCAGCCACACCAGGGAGCAAAGTGAGGACAGGGGCTTAGACCCTTAACATGCTCTTGCTCTTGCCATATTCCTTTTAAGCAGTAAAATCCTTTAACCACACCCTGCCTTTTTGTCACCATGTTGTTGTCAAAGTTTCTTGTCTCTAAAATGATAGGCATATGCCAAACTCTCAGTACTCACTAAACTGCTGAAGGTTGTGGCACGGACTCTTTACAGAAATCATAAATTAATGTCCCCATTGCCATTGTTTTTCGTAGACAAATTTTTAATAGAATTTCAGTCAGGCTCAATTTCATATTTATTTTCACTTTATCTTTTTTTTTTTTTTTTCCCTATTTCCAAAAGATAGATGAGTACGATAACTGTTACTGTTTCATCACTGATAAATGAAAATAAAAAACTATTTCAAGAAATCAAACAAATGTTCCAGCATGATTCATTGAGTGAAACGGAGACCACTGCCCTCTTACTGCTGATGTACATAATCTTTTCAATAATTGCCTACAGATTTCTTTTTGACTTCAATAACACTAATTGTGTGAATAGGATTTATAGCTAAAATATCATATTTATATTAAAATGTGAAGGAGAAAATAACACATTTTGCCTTACTATGAGAGTTCTTTGTTTGTTTACTGGAAAGTATTTGAATTTTTTCAATAGTTCATTATTTTACATTTTTTAAGAACTCTTTTTTAAAACATATTTATCTATTTATTAAATTTTGTTTCCTCTGTAGTTTGTTGTTGGTATACTTTTTTTCCTACTGAATTGCATCACTACTTCCTGAAGAATATTTGCTTCTTTGTTACAAAGAAGATGTACCTGGCTCTCCTGGGCACCAAGTGGGACATATTATTCATGTTTTTGTACTTGAATAATGCAATAGCAGTTCATAATCCTCTTACATGTGAGGATTTTCAGCAATGATTCAGTGTCATGTGAGATCCTTTCTCTGGCTTTTGAAACTGGCTTTCACGTGTGTGCATATTACCTGAAAAGCTCTTTTATTCAGAGGTTACTTAGTTTAATACCCACCTGATTATTCTTAAACATAAGCCCATGTACCTGTGTAATTCAAAATGCAAAGCCTTCTCCAGAACAGTAAGATATACATACTTACTAGCCACCATGTATTTTTACACTTCCTGTGAAAAGTACATTTGTGACCTTAGTGCCACCATAAAGCCTGGCAAGAGATCTTGGGAGTATTAAATCTCTGGGTTTTAGTAGTGATAGAATTCCTGTTGCTGGAATTTGTAAGACAGGTCTTTTCAGCTTATTTAAAGTGATAATACATCCATCCCAATGATCTGACATTTAGCAGAGATGTTCTTGCAATAGTTACAGCTGCAGAATATCACCCGGAAAATTGTTTTACACCAATATTTTGTGACCTAGGTCTAAAATTGGGCTCTGGATCTAGACATCTGTGTGACTATCATGTCACTGGACGTACAGGAATGGAAGTTCCTGTTGCAGTACTTTAGGCTTTTAATTGCTCTCTACATAAGAAATGTGCTGGTGCACAACTTGCTTGTGAGGTGTTCAGAACCAGTCATGGGAAAACCTGTGGCAAAATGAGTTTAATGTCTGGCTGATTTTAGAAACTGTCATAAATACCAGGATTGTCCCTGCTCATGGCAGAGGAGTTGGAACTAGATGATCTTTAAGGTCCCTTCCAACCCATACTATTCTATGATTAAGCATGTAACAGCTTCTAAATGTATTCTTAATTACTGTTGTATTGTGTAACATTTTCAAAGAGAGTGTTCCCTAAAGGCATCTGGCTATTAATGTGTTCTATTATGGGTCACTGAGCAAAGAGGAGAAACAAATACAGACAAGGAAAAATTCAGGTTTAGGGAAACACTATTAAATAATTAGCAATAGAGTAAAAGTAGGAAAGATAATCACCCCTCCTCTAACCACATGGAAAAGAAATCCAGTTGATTCATAGGTTGTTTAAAAGAAGCAAGTGACAAAAGCATTCAAGTTTGCCCATGAGAGAAAGTTCAGCATAAGCTTAATGTGAGATGAAGGAATAATCAGTCAAAAGAGATATGACCCTGGTTTACAGGTTGATTCTTACAATCAACGAAAACCACAACTGAGGGTACTTTGGTTCCCACAGTTGTTATCGGCACTAATTTGTACTTCTGTAAATCAGTGTAAGAGAACTACTTGCTTGCAAATAAAGGAAATTAGTGTGTTGCTAAGATGCCTGAATAATAAACTTGGTGTCACTGACATCTTCATTTCCCCAATGAGTAGAAGAAGTCTTTGTGGAACCTGTCTACTCCTCAGTGTCTCTTTTCAAAGACTTGTGAGTGCTGAAATCCAAGGCAAGGTGGTACAGTGAAATAGACTTTGGCTATGTGCATAGTATAGCATTCTGTAATCTTCTTTATGGCATCCAGTTATATTTCCACTCTTTTATACTTCTCTTTTGGTACTGGTGAGGCCACCATAATATGTGTGCCTAATGCAAAAGAACTGGGCTCTCTAGAAAAATGCATGCACTTTCAAGTCTCCTTCTCCCTCTCCCCACCAAAAAAATCTGCATAATTAGAAGTTCCTTATTTTAAACTATCTTTTTATTATCTTAGTTGAAACTCAGTTGGTCTTGATGAAACATTCTTTAATCAAGACAAAACCTGCAACTCAATCAACAAACTAAATGTCCCACTCATTGTACACGCATCAGACACTGCATATGGCTTTATGAATTGTCTTAAATCTTCTACTGCAATATCAATGAACTTTGCAGCACAGAGATAACATTATGGGAACAATATTAGCCAACTAGTAGAGTCAACTGTAAAAATATAACTCTCAGTCATTTAATTCCATATTTGAATAAACTGTGAATGAATTCCTTTCTAGATGCTGTGAATTCTTCTAGAACACAATAAACCAAACATATTTCTCTTCTTATATCTTTGTTTGGGTTTTTTGGGGTTTTTTTTCCCCACAGTTTTTAATCATGGTTGTAACTCTTAGAATTATAGAATGGTATGGGTTGGAAGGGACCTTAACCCTTAAACCTGAAAGGATGGTTGTTAAAAAGTAACAAATTAGTGAGACAGCCTAGGATATAGTCCTGATTACAAAGGAGTATTAGAGAATGTTGCGGGAAATAATCATAGGATTGTTATGCGGTATGGGTTGGAAGGGACCTTAAAGGCTGCAATAAAGTCTCTCCAGAGCCTTCTCTTCTCCAAGCTGACCAACCCTGACTCTTTCAGCCTTTTTTTCATTGGAGCAATGTTCCAGCCCCCTGATAATTTTTGTGACCGTCCACTGGACCCACTCCAACAGGTCCATGTTATTCTTGTGCTGAGGACTCAAGAGCTGGACACAATACTCCAGGTGGGGTCGCACTAGAGCAGAATACAAGGGCAGAATCACCTGCCTTGATCTACTGACCACACTTCTATTGCTGCAGCCCAGGATACGGTTGGCCTTCTGGGCTGCAAGCGCATATTGCTGGCTCATGTTCAGCTTCTCATCCACCACCACTCCCAAGTCCTTCTCTTCAGAGCTGGTCTCAATCCACTCATTGCCCAGCTTGTATCTGTGTTGGGATTGCCCTGACTCAGGTGCAGGACCTTGCATTCGGCCTTGTTGAACTTCATGAGGTTAGCACAGGCCCCCCTCTCAAGCCTGTCAAGGTCCCTCTAGATGGCATCCTGTCCCTCCAGCGTGTCAACCGCACTATTCTGCTTGGTTTCATCGACAGACTTAGAGAGGGTGCATTCTATCCCACTGTTCATGTCACCAACTAAGATATTAGACATTGCTGGTCCCAATAGCAAAGCCTGAGGCATGTCACTAGTCATTGGTATCCACTTCACTGGAGATCTGAAATGTATTGATGTGTAAATGAATACAAGAATCAGGGTCCATATTCCATAGTGGCTGCAGACATGCCTAACAAAAGATTATGGTGTTTTATTTTCTTCGAGATTTTCAGTGCATGTTTCAAAAAATCTGCCTAACTGTTCTAAACTTAGTGATATGTTGAAATTGTATGTTCAGTGGATTATCCCCATGAACTCACCAAAATGTCACTGATTTCTGCTCCTGTAGTGCTTCGCTGAAATGTGGCAAACACTGATTAGTTAACCAACATGAATCTTTCTCAGAAGTTTGGGCAGAATAGTAAGAGAGTATTGATAATTTTAGCTGTTGGCTTTCTCTTATTTGTATTTGGCATTTGTACCATGCTAAGAACAGAAAAAAATTGAAATCTGAAAAATGTCTTGAAACAGGCCACTTTTGCACAAAGTTTATTGACAAATCTCGTAAAACACATGTGAGTAAAAATTATGTTCAGTTGTCTCTTAAAAATAGTTCTTAACATTATGGACACAAAGAATTTTCATATTTTGTTAGCTGGTTTAAAGCTGATGTTTTTTCCCTTGCTTTCAGGACTCAGAACTCAGATGTGTTCAAAAGCTGGGTCCTTATTTTTTAACAAAACAAACCAGATACTGTTCTCTGGCTCTAAGGCCAAGCTGCACAGCACAGTTTGCATGCCAAAGCCCACAAAATGAGGTGTCTTCATCTTTACTGGAAATAGTCACTGGAATATGCTACTCTGACAAACCTTATCTGGGTACCGTATGGGAAAGTGCTCATTTACCTAGGCAAAATAACTTGCAAAGGACTGGACCTACTGTTAAAGAGTATGAGTGATCACATGCTATTACTTTACTGCGTACCTGACCATGTCCAGTTTACCAGTATAGACGTAGCAGGAGGGCCATGGTTCCCTTGGAGAACCGGTAGCCAGGATAACGGTTTTACAGGATGTCCTGTTTATCTTCTGGATGAGAAGAACATTTCTTTCTGTATCACATTTATCTGGAAATGAAAATACTTTATTTTTGTAGGATAGCTTAATTTGGGGATTTATTGACTGTACATGCAAAATACCTAGAAGATTACTGAGACTGAGGAGATTAAAATTCAACTTACACCTCCCCATGCATTTTGCTTTCAGGATACTAATTTACCTTTTGCCTGGAGAACTTGATTTTAGAAATCAAAAGAAAATAGTGGACAACAGCACTGCTGATGCATTATTTCTTTTACATTAAGAAGTGAATGTGAAGGTACTAAATCTGTTAGATACAATCAACTTCAGCTATGCTCCAAAGTATAAACTGGCTATTAGACAGTTTAACAATATTATAAAAATCTGTGCTTTGCAAAAGAATGATATGGATTCATTACACAAATCTGAAAAGAAAACCTTTGGGAAATGATCTAATGGCAGCAATTATACAATATGGAGCAAGATAAAAGTTCAACAGCATAAATATTGATGGCAATTAGCTAAGAATTAAATGCACAGTTAAAAAGGTAAGTGCCGTATGAGAATTGAATGCTTCAGCAGAAATCTTGTTTGGAAAATACAGTGAGAGAACATTTCACAAAGTTGTACTGTATCATAAATGCACCATTATTAGAGGGTTTTGAGTAAGTGGAAGAGATCAAATTTGTTTCTCTGAAACTTAAAAGACTCACGTATAAAATGAGAAGCAGCTTAGAATGAGACCACAGCAAAGGAGACAGTTTGATTCTTACAACAAAGATACAGTAAGTCACCCCAAAACTTTCTATATCCCCAGTTGATAACTACTGTGTCTTGTCTCAGTAATAAGTCTATATATCCTGTCTAGCTGTTTGCATGTCTGTTAATACAAGGTTTGATAAGAAATAGGTTTCAGCTAATAAAGTTAATTCACACTGTTATCTGCACACTGACGCCACAGTTTCACAGTTCAGACAGGCATAAATTGGCACTGCTGATGAACCAGCCATTCCACCCTTTCCCTCCAGCCCTGGCTGCTCCACCCTCTCCTTATGCCACTGACTCTTTCGTTTGGCACAATTTGCCATTAACTTCAGTCTCTTTCTTTGGGTTGATTCCCTGATTGAGACCACATTTGTGTAAGCAATGGAGAAAGGGAAGTGCCAAGGTGAGGACAGGCAGTCATGAGTGGGGCTTGGTCTTGTTTCAGCAGCAGTGCCAGCATATGCTGGTTTACACTGGTTGTGGAACAACGCCATCACTAAGGAAAGAACTGAGGTGAGACAAAGACTGATCTGTCAAATTCAGGAGATGACAGGTGGTCTAACAAAGCAGCAGCTGTTTTTCTAAGAAAGAGCAGCAATGCTTATTTTATTTGTGGAGTGGCAAAACTCGCTCCTGAAATATAAAGACATACTGGGGTAGAAGTTAGCAGGAAGATTTAGTATGTAAAGCTGTTCTTAATGAATCATCATCTGTTCCTTTGCATCTTCTGATAGAGAAAATGTTTCAGCAATACAGGAAGGGGAAAATTCTTTGTAAACTTGAGCTTATTTATTTTCCATTAGATCATGGGAGGTAGACAGATACTAAACCACAGGTGACAAGGACAGTTGACAAGGAGTGGTTTATGCTACAGAGGACCTTTAGTAATTCATATACCCAAGAAACCAAGAAGAAACTTTTGAGGGAGCAATAGAATTTTCCATGTACTGCTCAAGTTGATGCTTTCTTTGTAGCACCAGCAGGTAGAAAAAATGCACCTAATATAACTAAAAACTAAAACAATGCCCATTTGTTGGCCTCACTGGACCTAGACATTTAAAGCTTAACCCTCAGATATAAAAGACATGAAAATCCTAGATCCTGAACTATAGGTACAGATCAGACCAGAGCTAAAAAGCTTTGTATAGATTGTGGAGGTTACCTGTTACCTTCACACAGGAGAAGATCTGTTTCACACACTGAAGAACCCAGTGGACCAGCGACACAGGGATTCCTGTCCTGACCTGGCTAAAGCAACTGATGTCATCTACCTGGACTTGTGCAAGGTGTTTGACACTGTCCCACATGGCATCTTTGTCTCTAAATTGGAAACATGTGGGTTCAATGGATGGACCACTCAGTGGATAAGGAACTGGCTGGATGGTTGCACTCAAAGAGTTGTGGTAAACAGCTCAATGTCAGAGTGGAAATGAGTGACTAGTGGTGTCCCTCAAGGCTCGGTATTGGGACCAGAGCTCTTCAACATCTTTGTCAGTGATATGGACAGTGAGATTGAGTGCACCTTCAGCAAGTTTGCCAACGATACCAAGCTGAGTGGTGTGGTTGACATGCTGGAGGGATGAGATGCCATCCAGAGGGACCTTGACAGGCTTGAGAGGTGGGCCTGTGCTAATCTCATGAAGTTCAACAAGGGCGAATGCAAGGTCCTGCATCTGGGTTGGGGCACCCCAAGTACAAATACAGGTTGGGTGATGACCAGCTCTGAAGAGAAGGACTTGGGAGT
>NW_010314224.1:0-13382 GCF_000700745.2 Antrostomus carolinensis
GAGCTTTAAGGTCCCTTCCAACCCAGCCCAGGCTATGATTTTGTGATTGAGGAACTGCTCCCTTGGCCACAGCTGGGGACTTGAGCACAAGTCCTATGAGGAGAGGCTGAGGGAGCTGGGGTTGTTTAGTCTGGAGAAGAGAAGGCTTAGAGGTGACCTCATCACTCTCTTCAAGGAGGTTATAGCCAGGTGGGGGTTGGTCTCTTCTCCCAGGCAACCAACAATAGGACAAGGGGGCATGGGCTCAAGCTCTGCCAGGGGAGGTTTAGGTTAGATGTTAGGAAGAAATTCTTTACAGAGAGGGTAATCAGGCACTGGAACGGCCTGCCCAGAGAGGTGGTGGATTCACCATCCCTGGAGGTTTTTAAAAAGAGATTGGACGTGGCCCTTAGTGCCATGATATAGTAATTGGAGTTGGATCAGGGGTTGGACTTGATGATCTTGGAGGTCTTTTCCAACCCAATCTATTCTATGAGTCTATGATTCTATGACATGTGACCCCCAGAGCTGGGGCCACTGGGGCAGGAGGTTTGTGTCCCCCCAGTGCTGAACTAGTGGCGTGATTTGCTCTGCGCACCCAACGCCGTGTGGCCTGGGGTGGCTGGGCAGCTCCTGGCAGTGCCAGTGGCAGGACAGTGCTGGGACCCCCACCCCCTTGTTAACGCCACTTTTCTCCTTTCCTAGGAGTCCCCCAGGCCAGCCCTGGGGACAGGCAGCCCTGCAGCCCCCAGCCACCTGCATGTCCCCCCTGACCTACCCCTCACCTCTTTTGTGGCCCTGGAGGACCCCCCTCCTGTTCAGGAGCCCCCGGTGCAGCACAAACCTCCCCGAAGGTGAGCCAGGAATGGGCCATGCCACTGCCTGGCAGCCCCCGGCACCCCCCACCAAGCTGGGGCAACTCTTAGTGCAACAAGGGGACAGCAAAATGTGTTACAGCTGCAGGGATGGGGGCTTGGGACCAGCTGTGGAATTAGCACTGGGGCCAGGGGGAAGCATATGGGGTCCCTGCTGGGACCAGAGAGGCTCTGGGCACTTCAGCAGCAGCCAGAGCAGGAGAGGACAGTCTTCTCCCACAGTCCTGTCCCAAAGCCAGGAGCCACCAAGCCCCATGGCTCAGCCAGCACCGCAGGCTGCTCCTCACCCCAGGACAGTGCCCACCGATCAAGTGTTTCACCCAGGTCACTGGGAGGGTTTGGGGAGCAGCAGAGGGCACAGCCCCTTTTTCCCTTTCCTTACCCACCCCAAGCCCTCTCTGGGGGAAGCCTCACAAGAAGCATTCATGGCTCAGCCCCAGGAACCAGGAAAAGCCCCAGCAGCATTCCCTGAACTGTGCTTGAGGCCATGGTGGGTGTTTAATAAATGGCTTCAGCCCACTGCTCTCCACTTCTTGACCTTCTTCATTTATATGTATACAGCCCCCTCCTCATTTTGTCCCAGAGGAGCCTCCCATCCCCACTTGGGCCCAGATGGGGAGAGGCTGGCTCAGGGGTTAGCCAGCTCACTGGGAGGAGCCAGCAGCCCCTGCTCCACCCTCCCTCCATCACCACAAGCTCTCCCCCCCAAAAGCAGAGGTATAAAGGGGTAGAGCAGAACCAGGGATACACCAACACTGGCAGTTATAAAGGGTGCAGGGGCCAGAAAAGCTCTTATCAGCCTTCCCCAGCACAGTGAAGGCAGCTCAGGGTTGAGGGAGGCACTGACCTTGTGTCCTTTCCCAAGCCCCAGCAAAGGCAAAACGGGCTGATTTAGACTTCCCCTAGACCAGACTGCAGTGAATTTCCTTCATGAAAACAGGGACCATTTGCTTACAATCTTTATTGAAGTCATACAAAAGTTGCCAAAAAGTGAAAAAATACACTATATACAAAACCATTTTCCTTGTAAGGAGAGGAGTGTCCAAGGTTAAAGAATTATCATACTGTGCTTTCAACTGCAGCCCCTGATTCTGCTTGTGGCCTTTTCTCTGTCTAAAAGAAAAGAAAAGGTTTTGTTCTTAAGAAAAACAAGACACTGCCCTACAGCACCAACTCATGCAGCAGCAGTTCAAGGTTTCTGACTACACATGCTTTGCTGGTCTTCACAGCCCAACACTATCCTAAAATACTGACAATTGTAACCCAAGTGAGAAGTATTAAAAACACTCTGGGGAAGGGCCCTGTGCTGCAGTTCAGCCCAACTTGAATACCCAGAACATGCTTCTGTCCCACCCCACAGGCTGCAAGACTCCACAGCTGGTGTCCTTCCAGCCCACATAGTGTCAGACACCACCGTACAACAACATGCATCCTGTCAGCTGGGGAATATTCCCCATCTCATTGGGGAAGATTTATGAAGACCAGCAGGCAATAAAACCAGGGCATCTATACCAGGCACAAAACCATGCCTGAAGAGAGGAGAAAAAAAACCAAACAAGTGCAGCACAGACTCCTGACTCAGCTGCCCACCTCCTCTTCCATTTTTTCTGCAACCTCATTTCCACTGGGAGCAGTATCACCACCACCACCATTGACAGCTGGCTCTGGTTTAGATTTCTTAGCTTCATTGTCTCCCTGTTGAGTCTCTTCCTCTGGTTTCCTCTGAAGACAAAATTGTTTATTCTTCACAATGTACAAATGAAAGTTAAATTGATTTATTTATTTATAGAAAGTTAGCATCTCAATGTCATTGCATATTATCTATTCAACTTCTACTTGCCACATTCGGATACTCAAGTAAAGTGTTAGGACTTAACCAAAGCTCTGAAGCTTCAATACAGAGGTCTCAACCACAAAGGATTTCCAGTAAGACATTATTTAGGTGCTAATATCTATAGTGCCAGATTATCCTTAGTTATCATTTGACAACAAAACACACAACTGCTGAGCCAGGCAGCAGTTAAGGGGGTAGATTTAGGGCATCTACAACACTTACAATCACCTGTGTGAAATAGATGAAAGCTGCTTCAGGCAAACCTGAACTGAGAGAGGCCAATATAACACAGGCCAGGCTGTGCCACAGCAGCACTCAACGTAAGATCCCACAGGGGATAATTTTAGTTACATTAGCAAACAGTTCTAGAAAAAAAAAAACCCATAAACCTTTAGAGGAACCTAGTGCTCACCACATTATCCCTGAAAGAGGCAGTTTAGCATTACTACCGTTAGACTGGCTTTGCTGTTTATTAAGCCTAATTCTCCATTTCCACTTGGGAAGAAGGGAACCCAACACAGCCTGGTTGCTTGCCCTTTTCTTAACATCTGTAGGCCACCCTGCTCTTCTGGCAGGTCCTCAGCAGAGGGCACTTGTTCAGAGAACACCTGCAGAAGCCACACAACTGAGCTCAAATGCTAAACCAGTGTGGGTCAGGCAGGGTACTGAACCATCAAGAACTGGTCTCCTGGAGGCTGGATGGTTCCCAGACTGATGGGCTCCCAGGGGAAAGGAGTTTCACACACTATTTTGGTTTTACTTTTAGGGTGTTCTTTCCATTATAGAACTAAGTTAAGGAAAAAAAAAGCTTCAAGCCAAGAAACCCAACTATACAGAGCAAGCCAGTGGTACTTTAACAAACCATTTGCTCAACTAGTCATTTCTTGACTCACCTTTTTCCTGACTAGGTGAGAGATGTCTGTAACACACTGAGATGCACCATCAGCTGCTTTTCTTACTGGAATCTATTACAACAAACATTGACAGATGAGTAACAGCAAACAGTAATCCTTAGAGCAGACATGAATGATCAACATAATCTTTAATTGACTTACTGTGGAAACAGAACCACTGTCTTCACTTTGTGCAAAGCCAGATGTAGTTCCAACCTTAAGAAAAGCAGAAGAAATAGTTAACAAGTTCTGGCAAGACCCTATAAGCTAGTTTAGAAAGGGACAGAAAACCCAACTTCTCATTGTCTCCACACTGCACTCTGCACTTACACACAGGGCAGATGCAACACTCAGTCCATTCTCGTTTGGCTGACCCGTCACTTCCAGCCCTGACACAATAATTTGCTATAGAAGCCTATTAAATTCCAGTTTAGTTTGGAACAATTAATGTCAGTGTATTTACTAACCACCCTCCCTTTAGATGTCAGCTGCCTCAGTTTTCTTCTCACAGTCACAGCCTGTAACATTTGTGAGCAACCACCAGCCCCTCATCTGTACGATCACGTCTGAGCTCCTCCTGTTACTGGTTTACTTCAGCTCTCACTGGTAGGATGTTTGGTTGAAAGGAAACCACAGCACACACTAACCAGAGTTGCTTTCAGTGCCAGCTCTGCTACTCTTGCACTCTTCTGAGACTCCTTTGAATCTTCTATCTTTTCCTTAATTTCAGGAAGCAGTCCCTTCAGCTCTTCAATCTCCTTCTCGTCTTCAGGGGACCCACTTTCTGCCTTCTTTATTCGCTCAGTAAGCATTGCTAGGATGAAACAGTTATCATGGCAAAAAACCTGAAGACAAAGTAGCTGTCCAATTATCAAAATCCAGAGGCAAGTGTCTGCTAACACACACAGTTTCAACAGTTCTGACATCAGTATAGCCTGCTGCCACTTTCAGACCAGCAAACATTTGCACAGCAAGGTAACAAGGCAGTCAAAGTCTGCTTTAAAGACTTGCAAAAGCTCTCGTATTCACCAAGCAGTTTCAGAAATCCTCTTACCCAGTCTCTTGTCAATGACTTCTACAGATTTCCCAAACTGCAACACGGCCTCATCGAACTGGCTGTTGTAGTGGTAGGCCAGCGCCAGCTGGTAGTGACTCTCGGCGAGCAGGCGGTCGTGAGCCTCCAGGTACTTCTGCTGCAGGGCCAGGCAGGCCTGGAACTCTTCTATAGCCTGCGTGTAGTTTTCTATAGGAGCAAGCCATGATGTCTTTACAAACCACACTCATTGCTCCAAACAAGCAAGATCTCAACCATTACTCAGTTACTCTGTATTTTGTTACACTTTATGTAGTCTGAAAACAGAACAACCATTGAACACAGCAGTTGAGTTCAGTGAGAGGCTGCTTTCAGATATCAAGTGACAACACTGCCTCCCCCCTCTAAGATTGTTTAGAGTCCGGTTCCTCCGGTTCTCTCCAGAGCACTTTGTCTATTTACAGCAGCACAGTGACCTGAGCAGCCAAGTCAAAGCCAGGCACACAAATCCTGCTGTTTTACCTACTACCAGGAATTGAACATAAACAACCACAACTGCAGCTTGAATCTAGAGCTAAGGATAGTCCTCTGCTACCTTTCAGTCAAGCCCTCCACTGATGCATTCTAGTGACGTGACACACAACCCCTCATTTTGTAGCCCTGGTCCAGAAACCTGTTGGATTATTTCCAGTGTTTGCCACAGAAAAAGATTACACTTGGATTTAACAAGACTGAAACATTTTTAACTGAAGGGCAGATAAGATGTTAGAAGGCACAAACCTGGGGCTTGCTTCCCGCTCCTTTTCTCTGCTGCATAACACAGAGTCTTTCCTGACCACAGCCTGGGATTCTGGAAACTCTAAGAGTCAACCCTTTTTCATTTGCAGTCTTTATGTTCTGCAAGTGACATGGTACTGACACCTCCTAGGGAGCTCAGCAACTCACTACTTCAGTAAGTGTGAAGCTAACCAAGCCTTGCCTGCGAAGCAGAACACAAGGCTGGTTTTGATCTAGTAACACATTACTTCTCACTCAAAGGTTTTTCTCACTGTTCTGGAAGAACATGGACTATCCTGTTTAAAGCACCAACTTGGCCATCCATCGATTCCAAAGCTTCTCACATGGCTGCACTGTCATAATTAGACAAAGGAATTTTTATTTTCATCTTAACAGCCCTAACTCACCTCCACTCATTTTAAAGTGCAAAACAGTGACAGAAAGCAGAACTGAACACTTGGTACCTGAGAATTAGTATTACTTACCAGATTCAATGCTAACTTCTCCTAGCTTTAGATGAGCTTGAGCCGCATGGAGCTGAGCTTCTTTTGTTTCTTGTCTAAATCAAGAAAAAAAAAAAAAGTAGTTTTCAAATCCTGATCAGAATATGCCACATTCACTAATGACTTATGTGTCCTGGTTTCAGCTGGATACAGCTAATTTTATTGTTAGTAGCTAGACTAGTGCTGGTTTGGATTCAGTATGGGATTTGGTATGAGAAGAATGCTGATAATACAATGTTTTCAGTTGTGGCTGGGAAATCAAGGACTTTCCAACTGCCCCTGTTTTGCTAGTCTGCAGGTGCAGAAGCAGTTGGGGGAGCACAGCAAGAATAACAGATCCAAACTGGCATTTGGATATGCCAATGGGATATTCCATGTCATATAGTGTCATGCTCAGAATATAAATGAGGGCTGGCCAAAAAGCACTCACTCTCTTCTGGGATTGTGGTTTCAGGATTCTCTCTCCTCCAGGATCACTAGCCAGGACAGGCTGGGCATTGATCAGCGAGTGGCAAGCAACTGCACTGTGCATCACTAATGTGCATATTCTATTATCATTATTATTTTAATTTTATTTCACTTATTAAATTGTTTTTATCTCAACCTACAAGTCCCTTTACTCCTCCGTTTCTCTCCCCTATTCCCTGGGGCAGGGGAGAGTGAGCGAGCAGCTGTGTGGTGTTTGGCTACCAGCCAAGTTAAACCACAACACTTATGCCACTCCCTCAGTTCACAATGACTTAAGTCTTTACCTCTTGTAAATGACTTTTGCCAACTCCAGCATGTCCCAGGCAAGCTCAAGATTTCCAATTTCATCCTCTTCACTCTCCTGTAAAGACTAGAAATGCATTAAAGATTAAGTGACTTGGTTATATACACATCAAACGACACTAAGTTTCTAAGCAGTGTTGTCAAGAAATAAATTTATTCAAGAGGTAAACAGTTTACCATTAGGAGAAAAAAGGAGGAGAAAAAAAAAGAAAATCTAGAGGAGGTTATTGTATCAACCAAGACTTTGCCTGCAATGAAGATGTTTTCAGTGGAACATAAGCTTACATTGTTAGTTGACATGGCCTTAATTTTCTTCCAGAAACAACAGGACACCAAGCACCAATATCATCCCAAGAATAAGATTTTGTTTAAGGTGCTACTTACATGAAGCAAAAGCTAAATAAAGGAGTTGATGTTACACTTTATTTTTTTTTAAATGAACTTTTGAAGTTCACTAGATAAGTCTGAAGAGAGACATATTCTATTCAAGGCAGCTGTCTAGCATGCTTAATACCACACTCTGATGGGTTTCAGATTTTTCTGGGTGTTTTGACCGCTGTATCAACACAACACCTCAGATTTAAGCAGCACTACACTTCCCACTAAATTCCCATCTTAATCATGGCTTCCTGGACTGGGTGCATTCAACATGCATAGTGAGACAATGACAAAACAAGCAGAGAATAAGCTGCTACAAGTAACTAACTTTGGTGACAGGCTAAAGCAACTCTCCCTGCTGCCCCTACACTTACCAGGCTGCATTACTCATCAGCAGACTGCAAGCATTTGTTTTGGCATAATTAAACAAGTGCAAGTTTACAGACCGAGCTGAGCAAGATTCTACAACACAGACCATGCGTAACACTGCCCCTTCCTTACATAACATGGGTTTTCAAAAGCAGTTTCCTACACAGGGCTAAATGAAATACAAGTGAGCTTTTATAAAGATATTAACATGACATTTAGACAAGTGCTGAACTCTTCCACAAGCACTGATATCAGAGATTCGCAATCTCACCTTGTCTTCCACTGCCAATTCATTCTCCTTATCATCTTCAGCTTTATCGTTTTCTTTATCTTCCTCTTCAGATTCTTCTGTTTCTACAAGGAAAGTAGAATAAGAACCCTGGTTGATCCTACACTTGCTTCACATGGTGTCAGGCAGAATACATTATATCCAGCCCTCATCCTTCCAGTGACAGGTTAGATGTGCGATGCAAGAAGAGCACAGATACATTAAATTCTCAGCAGCAGCCATCTTGCTGAAAGTGTTAGACTAAAGTAGTTCCAGGCTACCTTAGTCCTTGTTTAAAGTTTAACTTCATACTATCTAGAACATAAACTTACCTAGAAGCCAGTTCTCACAAATGCATTGTGAGCTCCCACTGAAGCCACGGGGCCCTGAGCAGCCCTGGAGGTACTGCTCAGATGCTGGACTTCGTGCTACAGGTGACAAGCATTTTCAGCAAGATAGCTGCCAAGCTGCGTACAAATAAGACTCTTTCTGAATTCATGTTCCTCATGTCAGACATTTAAGTGTCAATGTTATTAATGAACCTGCTATTGTGTAGCACTGATTTGACCTGTGATACTGTGTGGGAGTGTTGCATGATCTATTCTACCAGTAGGAAAGTCTTTGGGAAAATATGCAGTGAAGGAGTATGGCTACTAACTTCTGACATGCAAGTCAACCAGTGCTCTAAGTCACACGCTTAATTCCCCCATCATGAGCACTGACTAATCCCAGAATAACAGGAGCTGGAGAGGGTGGGGACTTAGAGAACCTGTGAGCTCATTAGTCCAGCTCCCAAAAAGCACACACCTATCACTGAGAGGGCCAAACCCGTAAGTATGAGGACAGCTTGACCAAAGGTAAAGCAGAAGAAATGTTAGGAAGTAAAGTTTTAAGTATTAGAATGAGTCTGGAATGACACAGCATCAGACCAGGATGTTCAAGTGTCCTCACACTAACAGAGTTGGGGAAAAAAACAAAACCCAAAGCAGCAGTATGCATAGAGAAGCAGCCCTTCACAGGATGATGAGGAGTGGACAGCTACTCTTCGTTTATATTCAGTCACACAGTCCAGACTGACACCTTGTTAGGCAGCTGCTTCCCCACTGAGTGTTTGCTGTGCTCAGCAGTACAAATCCTTTTACCATCCTGAACTGTTTAGTCTGAATATTTGCCACTCCTAAAATAAGGTTCTTCCTGTGAAGCCAAGTTACTGACAAGCAAAGTTTCAATTACGAGCTCATCAATTAACTTGTGCAATAGAAAGCACTGGCCTACTAAGACCACGCAATACTTCAAAACCTGTAAGTTTTACTAGGTTACTTCAATATAATCCTGAAAACAGCTAAAATGAAGCAGGGAAGCAGAACAGCACGAAGAGCTATGTAGCTGGAGGACTGTACTAGATGGCAGCAATAAGCCTTCAGGTTCCAGGGCAAATTAAGTTTAGATTTTTCAACCAAATTCCCACTTGCAATTACCACCCAAAAGCCTCAAATGAAGAGATCCTCCCCCCCACCAAAAGTTAACTTACTATTTTATGATGTATTTAGCTGTTATTTTCCTGCTCCAGTGTTATAAAATAAAACAATGTTATAACCAGAGTCAACTTGTGTTTCAAGTTATTTGGAGGTTAGTGCAACAAACCCAGACGCATGCAAGTGAACATCCATTCAGTATTCTCCACCAGCCTAGCCGTCACTTACACGTTTCACAGGGCTGTAAGTTTGCTTTCAAGTAAGATTTGCTTTGCAGTTAGTTAAGCGTTAGTCTACAGAAACTGGGACTATTCACTATACCTTGAAACTTGGATGTAAAATCCTTCAAGAGCCCCTTTACTGTGCCTTTTCCTTATTCTAAGGCAAACAGAAAATTCTGAATGGAACACTTTTTACCCATTGTTAGCCAAATCCATCAAGTCATCCACCCACAAGTACTTTTCTCCTCTCACTGTTACCTTCTCCCTCTTCCATCAGGTCATCTTTCTCTTCTTTCTCTACCTTAGCACCTTCGCCCTCTTCCATCAGGTCATCTTTCTTTTCCTCTTTCTCTACCTTAGCAGCTACTTCAGCCTTTTCTTCCATGTCATTAGATGGCTCTTTGCCCTCTGTGGGCACAGGTTCCTTTGAGGACTCTGTCTCTTTAGATTCATCTGGTTTCTCTTCTGTAGCTGTCTCTACTGGTTCTTGTTTCTCCTCCACCTTCTTCTGTTCAGCTGCCTCTGCTTCCCCTTCTGCAGCTTCTTTCTGCTCCACAGCGACTGCTGCCTGCACTTCTGCTGTCACTTGTGCTACTGCCTTCTCTTCCACAGCTGCCTCTGCCTGCCCTTCTACAGCCTCTCCCTTCTCCACAGCTGGTTCTTTTTCTGTTGCTTCTGCTGTCTGCTCTCCTGCCTCTCCCTTCTCTTCCACAGCTGCTTCTCCAGCTTCAGCCTCTTCCACAGCTGCCTTTGCCTCCTTGTCTGACACTTCTGGTGTTCTCTCCTTCTCCTCAGCTGCCTCTGCTACCTTGACTTCAGGCACCATCTTCTGCTCTTTTTCCACTACTTTCTCTTCCACAGCTGCCTCCTCTTTCGCAGCCTCCTTTTCCACAGCTACCTGCTGCTTCTGCTCTGCTGAAGTTACTTCTTTTTCTGAAGCTGACATCTTCTCTTCAGCTTCTTCAAGCTTTATGTCTTTTTCAGCAACTGCTTCTTCTATTGGTTTTTCTTCTGTGATCTCTTTCATCTCAATGTCTTCCTCTTTGATTTCCTTTTCAGCTAGTACTGGAGACTCTTCTGGAGACTTTTTGGCGTCTTCCTTTTCCCCCATGGAGTTATATACCTGTTCTCTCAACTCCTCCCTTGCTTCTTCTACATGATTGAGGAAGCATAAACATTCCTTCGAGTTTAGTGATAAAGACATTAATGGGCACTGACAATACCACCCTCAGACCCTCCAGTGTGTTGGTTTGCCATCAGTTTAGATGACATTCCTAAAAGCTCAGTTTTCAAAGTACAAGGAATTAGGACACAACCAACATAGTAGCTCAAACTAAGCAAACCCCTTCCCCTTCCCCAGCCTGCATTGTTGCAAGCAGCCGCTCAAGCAGGGTGCAGTTTTGCGCGCTAGCGTTTTTAGTCACAGCTAAGCAAGAGGTGCCAGTGCCTTAATAGTCTGGATTGACAGGAATTCCTGTATTATTTCCAGCTGCAGGTAGTATCAAATAGTTACTTTTTACAGAGACTCTGAGCTGTCCTACTACAGACACTGTACTGCTACAAGGTTACAAAGCAGTTCAAGTTGACTGTGAAGCTTAAGAAAGCGAGTTTAAATGCCGTGTTTCAGGACACAGGTACCTGGTGACCCTTCACACATGCTTTCAGTGACCAGTCCCTTGCAGAAGTTTGAGAGGTTTTGTTCAATCTTTAACCAAGATTAGAAAAAAAAACCAAAACAGTCCATTCAACCTGTTAAAGAGTTTCAACAGAATGATTCAGGCTGCCTAAGATACTGATGGACTGAACTTGGATCATTTAGACAAGAAAACACAGCTTGGTGCCTCCACGACAAGGCTGACAGCTTTACATACCGTCAACAGTTGGTAAAGCAGAAGCTTCTTCAGCTTTTTCTGCTTCTTCTTCAACATGCACCCCCTCTAAGGCATTTCCCAGCACACCGTTTTCCATTCTAAAGGGAATAAAAGTTGTGTTATCCCTTGACTCTTGTAATAACACTTTAACCGCACAAGCTGCAATGCCATGGTCCATCCCACCCAGTGCAACCCTGCACCTAGAAGCTGTAGTGTAACCTCGTCTATACGAGGATGAAATCTTGTTATCCCAGGCAGACTCTTAATCAAATGAGAAACTGTTAGCATACCTTGCCAACTCCAGGAGAGATTTGCCATAGTAAAAAAAAGCTTCTGCACACTCATCCGCTGTCTCACCATATTTTTTACCCCTACAAAAGTAACAGATAATTATTCGCCTGTGCCTACTTCAGATTCCGATACATGAACTTGGAAGCTAAAAATCACTAAACAGAAATAATCAGTTTCTTAGCTCATCTCCCACTGTTTCAAACAAACAATGCATGCTCCTCACTTAGCTCTCAAACATCCAGCAAAGCAAATCACTCTAAAACCCAAAGAGGTACCACCCTCAGAGACTGATCAAGGCTAGCAAAGAAGTTGCTAGCAAGTAACACTATCCCATTATTTCCATATTAACAGACTACAGCAGAACCATACACTGCAAAATAAAACATCAAATCCCTTTTCCACCTTAGGGAACTGCACTGGCAATTACTACGACAAAAGCTGTGTATATTGCACAGCTACAGTACTGTCCAACACCCGAGTTAATTTAAGTAGTTGTATTATCAATACAGCAGCATACGCAAGTTAAAAATCTCAACCTTTCTGTAATAAGCCACATCAGTATAATCAGGCTGAAAACCAGGCCCTACAAAAATACACAAAACATTCTACTACTCACAGTAAGCTGGCAGCTTCCTGGAAGGCATTAACAGCAGCTGGAATATTTCCCATTACCAAGTGCTTCTGTCCTAAACCCAATAGCTTCTTCGATTCTCCATCCACATCCATACTGGAGAGGGGGAAAAAAATTAGAAATTAATTAAACATGAGATTCTGTTAGTTTCCATAGTAATCACAAAACATCTTATCCAGCTTTCAAAACCCAGGCAGCTTTATATGAGTGAGCTGCATACGTTACACTGGTTTGAATTACCCGGTTGTTATTCTAGTTTGTTTTTGTTTAGTTGTTTTTTTTTTAAATTCTGGAACAACTTCTAGTTTTGATGACCAAGGACAGACAGGTGAATTTTAACCAACTGCTGCAAGAAGCAGGTATCAGAATCTGATATAACAACGGACACTAAGAACATACTTTAACAGTTGCACACCAATACAACACTGAGTACCGTACAGCGCTTCAGCAGGCTCTTATGTTAGTTCAACAAAGAATAAATTTAAGTTGTGACCTTTCATAGCACACCACGATGCATCTGAGGAGGACAGATGCAAGTCTTAATTTCAATTCAGTGCATCTGACACAGCTCCATTTCCATACACAAGGAGCTGCCCAACGAGTGGTACAACCACACGCTAGTGACATACTCGTTCCTCCCCAATGCTTCCTCGGCACCAACTCACAGATCAAGAAGTTCCTAAACAACAGTTGGTATTTGGGCATTTATTAGTCCTTGAAAGAGTTTTGTTGCACTAGATTTGTGCAGACTACTGGTGAGCACAAATTTTCAGCATCCACAACACCTGCATCTGTTAAACTTCAAGCCTAACAACCAGTTCGAAGGGCGACCTCTTTGTTTCACTCCACAACCCCCAGACTTTGTGTACTTCAGTAACTGACAACTCAGACTCCCACCGTACCTCTCTGTCTTGTCTGTGGATGTGGAAGGAGCTGCCAATTCCTCTTCCATCCTGCAAAGAGAGCATTGAATAAGCGTTTATAACAGGTCACCCATTTTGTGACAGGAGCTGAGCTCTGGGGGTGTGAAACCCAAGCCGGGAGCGGTGCCTCAGCCCCCCCGAGCCAGTGCCCAGGCCGTTGCACGCTCTGGCTGTCTCATGCAGAAACCTGTTAGTTTCTGTTTTGTTTACAGTCTGGGTGAAGGACCGAATCACCCAGGTCACATCGCGCTGGCCGCAGATCTGCTGCCCCAAAGCCAGGGCCACCCACC
>NW_010314225.1:0-15273 GCF_000700745.2 Antrostomus carolinensis
CGAAGGAGGCATCACAGGGAAAACGTTGCGTGGTTAAAGAAAACTTGGGAAATAAAATGATGAAGTATGTTTTGGTTTGTTTCTTTCTAGATAATGGAGTCTCCTAGCTCTGTCAACGTTCATGAGAGCACATCGCCAGCTTCTGAAAGTGAAGATGAGATTGAGTTTGTTGGAGTAAGTAGATCCTGTACTGGAAACGTACTGCCTGTTAAATATGCTCCCAGTAGCCTGATAAAATAGGAGGGGGTCTTTTTGTGCTGTGTTGGTGATTGTGATTATATTTTGATGGATAGCATTACTTTTTACAGAATGTTAGGGATTGGAAAGGACCTTGAAAGATCATCTAGTCCAATCCCCCTGCCAGAGCAGGAAAACGTAAATGAGATCACACAGGAAGGTGTCCAGGCGTGTCTTGAATGTCTCCAGAGAAGGAGACTCCACAACCCCCCTAGGCAGCCTATTCCAGTGCTCTGAATTAAAGATAATTTAATTTGTAAATCCTTGTGGCAGATAACAAGTTGCTCTTAAAGGTTTTTCTTCCCTTTCTTTGGAAGGGTCGAAGATGATGTCAGTTGGTCCTCTAGAGATAATATAGTATCCCAGCAGGTGAGTAGGGGATTAAAGTGATCAGTGCAGTATATGAGAAGCCACTGTAGATCACTTCTCTGGTAATCATGTTGCATAGCATTTTGCTTCATGAATAGGGCCACTGAAGTTAGTGGAGTAAAGCACTGCTCAGTCTGCAAAACACTGTCAAAACCACTATACTTGGTTTAGAAGAAAAGGAAGGAAATAATGGTTTTAGATGCCTTAAACAGTCTTATCAAATTTGTGAAGCACTGTGTAATAGCTACAGTACAATGCCTAGTCTAATGCTGACATGTGGTTTTTGTGAATGTAACTTTAAGACACTTAATCTGCTGCATATCCAATAAATGTTTTTAATGCTGCTTGTGTTCTGGCCTCAGTCTGTCAGTGGAGCGGTGCTAGGTGTCAGGGACACATGCAGGAACAGAAGGATGATTTTCCTTAAGGAACAAGTCATGCAAATGAGATCAAATGGTTAATTGATTCCAGAGGACTAATAATCGATGTTTTCCTATGGATTTGTCTTATTTTTAATACTGAACAGTAGTTGGATCTTTTTTCTGTTTTGTATGGTGTTTTATTAAAGCCTGATTTGAAAGTACAGACTTTTTTGCAGGAGTATTTAGCTGCTTAAGTACGATGGACACTTACCTTTTTCTGAAAATTATAAGTAGCTGATTATCACTGAAACTTCTTGGTTTTTTAGTTGATTTGGTCAAAACTGACTAATGAGTTCAGAATTCATTATATAAATACACAAGCATTCATGTGTAGCATGATTGCATAAGCTTCATTTTCTTGAAACACTGGGCAAAGAATGAAGAAGCTAATATGGCTTGGAATGTGTAATGATTAAAGGGCTGCTGGAGCACCAGGAGCAGGAATTGGAAGGAAAGAGACTAAAATCAGTGCTTCTGCTACCTTTTTTTTCTTGATTTCACCTGTGGATAACATGGAGCCTTTGTGGTCCCAGTGATGATTGTTTCTGAGAGGCTGCTCTGTGTAGGAGGGTGATTGTGCTCAGGCTTGTTTATGCAGGATTGGTATCTTGGGGTGAGGAGCTTATTGTCACTGATGAATACAAGGGGAAAGGTGTCTGACACTGGCCATTGCTCACTGGCCTTCGCTCAGCAGTGTGCCTTTAGATCTCCCATTTGCTCCTCTGAGTCAGGGTGAACTTGGACTTTACAAAAGGATTTCTAAACTACTTGGCTAGCTTTAGATCATCATTTCCATATAATGTGTATGACTAAAAGTGTATAGGCTTCATAAATACTGCGTATGAAAGCTACCTGATCACCCAAGTGCTATTTTCTGTGTGTCTTGAGGACTCGGTGCACCAGGTGGTACTTGTATAAATTTAATTAGAGAAGCCACTTGGATATCTCAACCTGCGTTCATTTTCATGGAAAACAAACGGTTGTAGGCCATGTGATCTCTGTTCTTCAGGTGTTAAATATCAGATATACAGGCTGAAGGTATTTGTCTCTCTGGCTTTCAGCTGCATCACAGCAGGAACTGAATAAAACTGTAGAGGTGTTAGTTAGCATCTCCTGAACAGAACTTTTATTTTTGCTCCCAACCCAAGTCAGCCAAGGACTTGTATTTTCTCAGTTCCAAAAATCAAAACTTTCTAAATGTGTGTTGGTTCACAACACTGGCCAGTTACTCATCAGGCTTAAAGCTGGAAATCTGCTGGGACAAAAATTTAGAGCACAAATAGTACAACTTAGAATCATAGAATGGTTTGGGTTGGAAGGGACCTTAAAGATCATCTAGTTCCAACCCCCCTGCCATCAGCAGGGACACCTTCCACTAGACCAGGTTGCTCAAAGCCTCATCCAGCCTGGCCTTGAACACTTCCAGGGAGGGGGCATCCACAACTTCCTTGGGCAACCTGTTCCAGTGTCTGACCACCCTCACAGTGAAGAATTTCTTCCCAATATCTCATCTAAACCTCCCCTACAACTTGTGTCAGATTTTCTTATTTTGATGTAAGCTTGTTGCTCTTGTAATTAAAGTGTTTACATGTGCATACACAATTATGCTTGCCTTAGTATTTTGTCAAAGATATGTTAAGTCTGTGGTCACATATTGAAAGCTGGTTTAATGCATGTGTGTAATTATGCAAAAGTTTTATTGTGCTTTTTAAGTAAACTGGGTGTTTGATCTGAATGTACCTAAAGCTAAAAACTGAACAAACCAGCCAAAAACCTTACATGAGGTGTCAGTGGAGTAGGTGTCTGGTAGCCAAAGATTGATTGAAATGAGGGAGAGGAAGGAAGTGAGACCCCAGTTTAGGACTGTGAGAAAACTTGTGGAGGTAGTAAAAATGAGCTTCACAGAACTTCTTGAGAAGGAACTGTCCTTAGAGATGAGTAAGAGTCTCGATCTTTACCAGCCACTGATTAAACAGATTTGATTATATTAACTGTTACAATTGGTATTTTGCATAGCATACTGAAATTACAGTTTTGTTGATTTAATACTGATGCTTTCAGCCACAGCTGTGAATAGCAGCAGACACACCACAGCTGCCTGGAGACTCAAAAGATAATTTTTGGTCAATTAAAACCTAGAAATTCTCCTGGTAACCAAAATAGCTGCAATTTAGCCATTGGCTTATTGCTGAGCAGCGTGGTTGTTGGTTAATGAGAAGAGTGGTTTTTGAAGGTTGTTTAGAGAAGTAATTGAGAAGTGGAGCTTCTCAGCCCCCCAACAAAATTGGGGGGTTTTTGTTTCAGATTTTTGAATGTGAAGGATCTGCTTATAAGATGGGAAGGCAGAGCATCACTTAGTACCGAGCACTGATGGCTTTTGGGGTGCCAAGTACACCAGTATAGTCAGCTAGAGAGGCCACAACTTTGAGCTGGCTGTTGAGTGCTTGTCTGTGTTGTTTCTTCTGTAATCTCAGGCTGTTGTGTGCCAAGATACTTTCTACCTGGCAGTGTTCACCTTGTTGGGAGATACAAACACTTGGATGAAGCTAACTGATGCTCAGCTTCTTAATGCTCCTACAGTGATGGAACCCTCAGGGTTGGCACTATCTTTGCATTATGTTACTATTTAGCTTAACCAGTTGGAAAAAATGAAGTAATTAAACTTCTCTTAACTTTGAATTTGGGGCTCACCTTGTGTGGAGGTGAGCCAAAAGAGCAAAAGCTAAATTCCTTCTGTTGAGAAATTTCCCTCCATGTGTTACTGGAGTGTTAATTAGGACTGTTTACTGGCAATAGCTGCTGTCTTTTGCTGGAAAAAGGGTATATTTCACCTGCCACCATTTCTCCCATCAAGGTGAAAAATGTAGGAAGTCCATCTGAAGCTATGGCTTGTGTGAAATTCTCAGAAGGCCTCTGTGAATGTTTGAAGGAGGGAGTAGTCATAGGCTCAGTCTCCCTCCATGAGGATGATTTCTGTCCTGGGCCACTGAATAAAGAGGCTTTGAACTTCCACTTTCATTTTTGGTATCAACACCTTTTGGCAGAGAGGAGCACTGCTGTCAGAATGTGCCCAGGCTGCAGTAACTGTCTCCTTAGAAGTAGTATTTGGAGCCTTTTCTGTGTAATGGCACTCAGCTGGGATGGATCTGAACTGGTGTTGTGACGTTTAAGGATGGCTTTCAGTCAAGGTTTCTCATATATTGACTTAAGCAGTTGCTGAGTGGACTTAGTTGGGACAGGTTTATACTGTTTTCCTCAATTTTTATACTTTCTCAAAATAATCTTTTGTAGCACAGATGAGTTCTTGATCAGACCCGGAACTGTAGTTCTTACACTCTTCAGTATTTGTTTTTAATCTTCATCTAAAGGTTAAATTACCAACCAGTGAAACACAAACTAGTCTAAACAATTGCTATGTTTGGGACTTGTGTTATTTCTCAGGAGTGTATGTAGGCAGATGGTGTGGTGGTTTGGTTTTGGTTTGGTATTTTCCCCCGTTTTATTTTTGTGGAAAATAAGGGTGTATATCTTTGAGGAGTCATTTTAAAGAATTACCATATTGCATTTGTGTTCAAATTTGAATGCAACCCAAAAAGTAGTACAAAAAATGTGTAGTAAAAGGCACAGAGTTCAAAAAGAAAATAGAATGTTTCATGTATGCAGACAACATTTAAAGAAGTGTAATATGACTTGTGTTAAAATGTATTTACTGTTCTGGTCGCTAAAACTTCGGAGGCTTGAAAGCAGTTACTTGGCTTTTTAGCTGTCAGTTTCCTAACTTACAATTAGTTCCTCAACCCAGGAAGTAAGTAAACAGAAGTAAGGAAAATATCTGCATGTGAAGAAGCTACAGCTGTTAGGATGAACATTTTAAAAACACATTATTGAACTGATTGGACAGTCGGGTGGTCTGAGGGTGTCTTTGAACTGTTACTTGCTAACACCTTTTGTTTAATAAAGATTTAATTTCTTAGAAGTTTATAGAGGTTGTGAGTTTCTACAAAATGAAGAAAATTTCTACAAATTTTTTTTTAGATTTTATGTACAAAACTATGTTGTCTCTATTTAATCATAGAAAGTTACACATTCTTTTGAGGTAATTTGAGGCCTGCTGCTTAATTCATGTAAGCTTTTGTCATCTGCCCAAGATCTCATCCCTCTTCCTCCCCAGTGAGACAATGAGAACTGTTTATGCCTGGCCAGCTGAACAGCTTTACAGCCTTGAAAGGTGGAAGAATGTAAAGAATGAGGTGCAGTAAGGACAGCAGACAGAATTGTACGCTACTGTTCTCTCTGCTCCTTCTCATGAGACGATAAATCTTCCTGGCCTGCCCTAGCTGGTTGGCTGTTGTTTTGCTGGGCAAATAGCTAATATTGCAGTTTAGTCAAAAACTCTGTCATGTGATGTAGATGGCATTGCATGTACAGACTTTTAAAAAAAGAAAACAACCACCACTCCACACACACTGTACCAAAAATGTAGACTGTCTTTATCTTTGATTTATTTACTTTGAGGTTAGGTAGTAACTTTCAGAATTTGAATGGGAAACTTTATGGTGTGTGGAGATTTTAGTTAACGATGCATCTCACTGAAGGTGTGTACACATGTGACCATGGATGTGAGTTAGAGGCACTAGGAATATTTTTGTTTCACGTTCATTGTACTGATTATGTAGTTGGCGTGTGATAATGTTGTAGTATGATATGGGATTTTTTTTGCGTGACATCAGATTATGTGGACACGGTGCTTGTTTTGTTCCCTTTAAAAACTGAAGATCCTTGTCACAGTGAGTGTGGATGGAGCTCCAAACATTATTTTGTACCTCTGCTTTAAAAAGCTTACTACCTATGTGCTTAGTTTGGGTTGCTGATTTTGACTTTTCTTCTCCATTTGCTTTTTCGTGTTTGTGCCAACATTCATCTACCAGAAGCTTGTGGTAGAAATGTTAAAATTGGTATGAATGGAGAGTGAATGGGAATATATACATGCAGGCACACAGACAGAATGGAAAAAGGAGGCATATGAAGGCATGTATTTCGACTGGTGTTGGTACCACCTAGACGAGCAGCAGGTCATTGGGGTCACAGGCCACCTACCTGAAGTTTTTGAAGCCGTTCAGATGAGGAAAGCAAGAGACAGCATTCACACAAACTAAAACCAAGGCTTAAACCATTAAGATGGTTGCAGAAGACAAAGAAGAGGACTAGAGCCTTAAGACATCCTAAGGAGGAGACAAAAGCAATCAATAATCTTTAGTGACTCACGGAAGAGAGGGCAGGTGGAGAGAGGCAAAAGCTCAGAAAAGGAGCTCAAAAGGAGAACGGCTGCCAGGCTGGGAAGAACGGAGGAGACCTGAGTACTTGTTGGTAGCCAGGGTCCTTTGTTATCCAGGTAGCTTCATGGAGTCCTGACCAGGCTTCCTGGATGCACATCTTTACAAGTGAATGCTGGGCAGACTATTTGGATGTGTGTCTCTGTGCTTTTGAGTATGTGGTGTGAATGGGTGATATCTGTTTTATTTTGAAGTAAAATAACCCAACCCACCCCCCCCCATAATGTGATTCCAGTACAGAGAAGATACTTGTAACCTGCTTATGGAATATCTGCTCAGAAAGGAGTAGCCTTCAGGGCTTAAATGTGTCTGAAACTGTTTCCCACTTCCTTAATGTCTGAAATGCCTGAGGAGTTTAATTTCTTTTGGAGTTGGAATTCGTGTTTTTAAAAACAAACAAAACAAAAAACCCTGAAAAACCATTTTGCATTGCTTAGTGAAATCGAAGACTGTTCCTCTCCTAGTAACAGCCTGCTACCCTGTGACCATTGCATTAATGGTGCAAGTTAAGTGTCTTTAAAAACATAGATATAAGTCGATTGAGAAACTGAAGAATATAAGGTTATTAAGCAAGCCAAGACTGTTCATTCATTTTTTTTTGCTAGTTGAAGTTTATATGTTGAGTTGATATTGTCATTATTGGTGAATACTTACTTATTTGCATGTTTTAACAATTTTGTGAATTAGTCTGCTAAGTGGAAAAGTTTCCCTGCAGGAATTTCATTACTACACCCTCTTGAAAACTTGGTGAAATTCTCCTTCAAGTATTGCTAATGCTCACAATGTGCTGCAGTGCGTGTAGCATTTTATATCTGAGGAAAAAAGTTTAATACTTTTGTGTGTAATTTTAATGCTTTTTTTTTTTTTTTTTCAGGAAGGACCTTTAAGACCTGTACTTGAATGCATTGATCTTGTCAGTAGTGAAGATGAAGAACCTAACAGCAGTTCTTATGCTCATGTGAGTATGTTGTGATGTATCTTGGGACTTCTTGGTTGAATAAAAAAATTAGTCTCCTGTATTTTTTCCCACCAGTTACTCTTCATGCAAAACGTTAGAGGTATTTTTATCAAGTAGCAAATAAACCAGCATTAGTCTTGTGGATTTTTGTCTGCTGTTGAGTGGAAGGCAAGGATGCCAACACTTCATTTTTTTTTCAGAGCCGTTTTTTGGCTTCTTGAAATGGACTTGAAACTTTTATTTGGCTTTCAGTGGTTTTAGCAAGTGAGGTGAAGAAAGGAGAAGAAAAGTGTCACTTTACAAGTGACTTCAGAAGTCAGTGTGTCTAGTCTCTAGACTGCAAATGTGTCTGGCCTACTCCAGGCCTTTTCCTTCTAAAATAACTTTTTAGGAGCAATTTATAGTAGACTTATTTTTGGCAGCAGCGGTCATCTCTTGACTTCTGTTTTCCACTGTTGTGGTAGAGGATATGTGTAATAAAGCTGGTTCTTAAAGAAAGGTGAGTCTTGTGTACAAGCACAGGCTCACTCCACAGCGGTGATTCCCACAGCTGATCATGTAGCAGGAGCAAACTACAGTGTGTAACCTATCTACCCCTCATGGTAGAAAAACCTGATGATCCGCCTTTCTGAAGATACTTGGTCATCTAGTTTTAGAGCAAAAATGATACCAGTTCTCAGTTTTTCAGATGGGCAACATGTTGGCTTTGAAATCTTGAGGAATTTTGTTTACCTGCTTAGAAGAATTTAATGAATTTTTAATTTGTTGGAGATTTCAAAGACACCCAGCACAATCATTCATGTCCCTTCTGGTGTTTTGGGGAGGCTGATGTTGAATTGCCTTGTATGTATAGAGGGATGAGGGGGGCTTTTTTTGTTTTTTAACAGAAGCTACAGATGTTGGTAAATAGGAACAGAAAACTAGCAAGGTAGATCATGGAACTTAGGATCAGAGTATCTGTCCTCAACTATGTCCTGATGCTTGGGCATCACTTTTAACAGTTATTAGTGCCTGTAATTTAACAATTACCAGATAAAAGTAATTTTTCAATTGCAGAGAAATACTAAACGTAAAGATCACATTGACTATCAGAAAGAACGAGTTGCGTCAACCTTGGATCGTCTGGCACGTCATGTTGAAGTAGAGAAACAGCAAAAAGAGGAGAAAAACAAAGCCTTTAAGGTAGTGGACATGCTTTGTTTCAGTAGAATTGCATAATACAAGCCTTGTAGTCACGTGTGTGTTTCACTACTAAGTAATTAAAAAGATTGGTGAGCCAGACCTGGAATTAGCAGCTATAGATTTTTGTTTCTGGGGCATTGTTTGAAACACAACAGGACTTTGTCTCTTCAGTGGCTTTTAACTGATCAATTTGCTGGTCTTACTGCAGCTCCTAAGGGGTAGAGGGGGTGGGGGAACAAACAAACAAAAATACCCACAACTAACTTCATGCAAGCCAATGGTAAAAACTTGTTCTCTTGGTTGTATGTATAGCAGAGGGACTTTAGCATCAATTATTCTGGTTAAATAATCGAAAAACAAGTTACTACAAACCACCATGCAGCAAACCTAGTTATCTACCTGCTTTTGTCTGAGATTTTTGAGAAGCTGTTTGCCACATTAAATCTCTATATCAGATAATGTTTTGTAATGGGATAAAATTTTATATATATATATATATATATATATATATATATGGCATAATTTCAAAGTTGGATCCTATTAATTGTATTGTGCAGCCATTTGAAAGTCATGGATTTTTTAATTTTTATTACAAACTGGGAGGTGCAGTCAGTGGGCCTGAGGGTAGGGCTGCTGTCAGTGGGACCTGGACAGCTTGAAGGAACGGGCTCATTCCTCACGAATGAGAACCTCATGAAATTCAACAGGGACAAGTGCAAATCCAAGATTTTTGGAACATGCTGACTTTCCAGCCTAATTTTCTGAACACTGTTAGAATAGAATGTTAATTGCTTTTAAAGTCACATCATAATTGTACTAAAGTTCCAGCTTGTTATAGCCAACAATAGGCTATGCAACTGTGATACCGCAGAGTAAAGGGCTGTTAGATATAGTCCAAGGTAGCCTTGAAGTCCAGAGGCCTAGATCCTTCTCCTGTCTCCTTCACTTAGAATTTGACTATCTGGTAATGTCTCCATATACAGTTTTTCAACTCTAAAGTGGAGTCAGAGAGAGCTGTGTAGCCTTTAAAGTACTCTGAGAGTGAAGGCTAAAAAAATCCTTTTCTTAATTATTCATATTTTCCTACGGAGTGGCTCCTCACTCCTCATCAGGTAATGCAATCTGCAGAATTAAAATTGTTCTTCAAAGTGAAGCTGCTGCTTTTTGCTTTTTTTTTTAACCTCAGCAGTGGAACAAATTGACTTCAATTTCAATAACCACTTTGTGTTGCTTTCTTTTTTAAATTTCATTACTACTTCTTTCTTTCTTATAATATTATAATTATAAAAATCCCCTTGGTTATGTACATACTTCAGAAACCTCAGTAGGTGCAGTAAGAGTAAATTAATTGACCTAAAATGTAACACTTATTTAGGGCACAAAAATTAGTACTTTTTTAAAAAAAATAAAAAATTTCTTGCTGTTACCTACCATCTGTGAGAAACAAGCAGTCGGTCACTGTAAAGGACCCTGGCCAGGCTCTTGAGTGAAGCACTTCTGTCGAACGTTCTTGCGAGAGCGGGTGTCCTCACTAGCAGGCACACACCGCCGGAGCCACACGCAGATTTTAATGCCCTATTCCCAACTGCAGAATTCCTCCCCTGTTTCCCTGTTGGTGGGGTACTCCAGGGTTTACAGCCTATCCATACACCTATGAAGTCCCACCATAGTTTAAATTTCCTGCCACTCTATTTTAATCTCCCACCCCCTTTTTATTGTTTTTGTTTGGGGTTTTTTTTCCTCCTTTTTATAATGTGGTCCTAGGCAGTTACTCAGCAGCACATCCTTATCTCTAGCTACACATCTTAGTTCCTGCCAAGTCATCCTTGCATTGCAGGAGCTGAGCCCTCCTTGTTGCAAGACATTATAATTTCTCACACATCTTTAATCAGGTTGTAAGATTTTTCCCCTCCCCCCCCCTTCTTAGGTTTTTGTGGTGTGTGGTTTTTATTTTTTTTATTTCTTTTTTTCATTGGGTTTTTAGAGAACCCACATGTAAGTTTTGGTATACATACTTGAAATTTTATTTATTTATTTATAATTTGATCATTACCTTACCTGATGTGCTTTCTCCTTCAGGAGAAAGTTGATTCCCAATATGCTCATGGGTTGCAAGAACTAGAATTTATTCGGGAACACAGTGACACAGAAGCTGCAAGATTATGTGTGGACCAGTGGTTAAAAATGCCAGGTAAAAATAGGAAACTAAGTTTCAGCAACACGTTTTCTAGGTCCTGCGCTGTAGTATAGAACATCTGATAATTGCATTGAGCAATACTGATACTGAGCCTGCAGTTGTCTCTTAAGCATAATCAAATTTTACAATATTAACTTTGCTAGAGTGTGGCATTTGGAAGTTCTTATACACTAATTTCCATAAAAACTATTCTTCTAATGTTTTGCTGCTTAGAAAATTTAATATTCAAAGTCTAAAAACCACTAAGGCAATGTTATCTGCTTTTATAAGCAAAGTTACTACAAGGAAAAATATTACTGTTGAACTGTTGCTCAGGAAAATGTCTACATAAGTAAATACAACTCCAGGAAGTTAAATCAATTTTAAATATTGCCTGGAGGACCTAGAGGAAGAGTGTCAAAGTGTTTGAAAAATAATCCTACTGAGGACTGAAGAGACAGATTCTTCAGCTGAAAGAGTGCATTTACTGTGGTAGGTTTTTGTTACAGTGCATTGTTAACTTGCTTTTAAGAATCAATATAACTTGATTTTTTTAAATGCTTTAGGAGTTGTGTGTTACTTTGTTTCCTTAAGCCTCTGTAACTCAGATTCTGGTGAAGTGCTTTGTTTTATAACACAGGTCTCAAACCAGGCACCATTAACAGTGGAAAAAGGGGTATTTATAAGAGGGCAGGTCAGACGCAAGTCAACAGGAGTCCCATATCTTGTCCTGTGATGCATTGCAACAGAGAGTTTGATAATGGACATCTTCTCCTAGGTCACCTTCAAAGGTAAGAACATAGTGTAAGAGCTCAGTGCAATAAATAATAATGCAATAATATGCTCAAACTTAGGGCATCAGCATCAAGTCTACTTTAAACTGCCTATAGGGACAAAATTCCATTTGGAGAGCAGATTAATATGTTACAGATTTTATATAGATGATGTGATGAACTTCCTAGTTGGTTGGTTTTTGTGGGTGGTTTGGGGGGGTGTTTCTGGTTTTGGGTTTTTTTTTTTTGTTGGGGTGGGGGTTCATTCAGAATTTATTTCTTCTTGTTGAGCATTTTTTAATATCTATGTTTTTTGAGAAACAAGATATCAGTTCTCTAGTTCTGTTATTTCTTCATCCAAACTTTAAAAAGAGCAAAAGACTAATGTATATAACTTCATTGTAAGATTAAAAAAAATGCCTCTAATGAAGGAAAAGAGGAGCAAGAGCTATAGGCTGGACATCTGTTCATAGCTGATCATTGCTAGTCGACAATCTGTGTCTGAGATCAATTCCAGCATGTACTGCCTTTAACTAGTGAATGTGTCATGGGGAAGGTGGTAAGGAGAGGAGCTGAAGGGAGTGTTGTGGGTTAACCCTGCTAGGCAGCTCAGCCCCACACAGCTGCTCACTCACTCACCCCAGTGGGATGGGGAAGAGAATTGGAAGGATAAAAGGGAGAAAACTCTGGGCTGAGATAAAAACAGTTTAATAAGGAATTGCCATCGGCGGGCAGGGCTTTATCACACATAACAGTTACTTGAGAAGACAAATGCTATCACTCCGAGCGTTCCCCCCTCTCCTCCCTCACACAGCTTTTATTGCTGAGCATGACACCATGAGGTATGGAATATCCCTGTGGTCAGTTGGGGTCAGCTGTCCCAGCTGTGTCCCCTCCCCGCCTCTTTCCCACCCCCACCCTACTTGCTGGCAGGATGGTCTGAAAAACAGAGGCGGCCTTGAGGCTGTGCAAGCACTGCTCAGCAATAGCTGAAATGTCCTTGTGCTATGAATGCTGTTGTTCATAAATCCAGGACACTGGATTTATGTACAAGCTGCTGCAAAGAAAATTAACCCCATCCCAGCCAGAACTAGTGCAGAGAGGTAAAAATAAATGATTTTTAAAAATCTGTGTAGGAAATGAACACTTTCTTAGTTTTCTTGCTCTTGCAAACAGTATGATTCCTCTGCAGAGTGCTCGTTATAATAACAGGTAAGCTGCAGGGAGATTCACCTCTGTACAGGATGCTTAAATTGAGAGAGTTAATGATAGAGGAAGTGAGGACTTCTACAGTTTAGGTTGATTTGATAGGTTTTTGTCCAACAGCTTCAAAAACCAGAATTTTTCCCAGTAAAAAAACAGTTTGACTATTGAGAGGGGACTAGTTTGTTAATTATTTCTTCTTCTCCAGGTTTGATCATTCTCCTTGTGACCCAACAGTTACATTACATGGACCTCCAAATAATGCTGTTGCCTGTGTGGTATGCTGCAAAATATTTTCAACCTCTCAACAGTACAGTGATCATCTTTTATCTAAGGCAAGATCATAAGGATAAGTAACTTACCTGACTGAACGTAGTAGAGGTTTTTCAAGATATATAATTACGCACTGATTGGGGTTTTTTTACCTTTTAACCCTCTTTCTTTCCCCTCCCTTCTCTGATTCTTAAAGACAGTTTTTTCTTACTCTGCTGTGTTTCAAACACCTGGTGTGTCCTGACAGTACTCCTGTTAGGTCTGACCATTAGGTTGTACTTTTCAGAGGACCGTAGTTCTGTCTTGAATCTCTTGTCCCTCTATTGGTGCTGTAAAAAGATATTCCCTTTTTTTGCATCTCCAAAAGTATGAAAGATAAAGGCAAGAAGTTAGGGTGAAAGAAGTGATGGTAAAGAGAAGCAGCAGAAAGGAGGTGAGGAAAAAGAGGCAACAATGAATAAAGAAACTTGGGTGATTCAGATGCAACTGTTTCCTCTGTTTCCTGTCTCTCTGATGGACGTATTTGCTGCTACTCACTAGTTAATTTATAGAAGGGAAGATTATAATCTAGCATTTGAGTTTCAGTTTGAAATAAGCTAATAGTATTTGCTTTTTCTGTTGTTCCTCCCTACCTCCACTCTTTTTTTTTTCTTTTTTTTTAATAATGCTTTCTTTCCCTGCTGGTTCATAACTTGCCACTATAAAGCCTCAGTTCAATGACAGATACTCAGGTGTTATCTTCAGGGTGCGTGGTTTTATTTAAGCAGTCTGGTATTGGATTGGTTAACAGATAGAAGTTTAAAAGTTTAATGTTTTAATAGCAGATATTATTGTGTACCCACCTAGTCTCCAGAAGCTGTGTTAAATTCAGGGTAAGTTTCACATAAGAAGATCAGACTAGATTTAGCTAGTAATAGTAACTCATGATGTGTAGTCGTATCTGACATGCATCATAGTTCATGCCTACTCTTTTTCTGTTGCTTCCAAGTTGTGTGCCTGTGGTGTGTCCAGGGGCATTAGCAGGAGTTACAGATAAGTTTGGTGAAAGGAAGGGGCTCTTGCAGCAGGCAAGAAGATGGGATTAGTTTGGTGTGGAAGGATAGAGAGATAATCTCAAACAAAGCTGTGGAAGAAAGCATAAGCATGTCATGAAGATTCTTTGAGTGACTTAAGAAAGGAGTAAGCAAAAATGTCAGAAACAAAGTTAAAGGATTTTTGCCCTGAAGGCAGAGATAGGAAGCTGATGTAGAAGGCAAAAAGGGTGGAAAGATTTGACTTTGATAAAAGTCACGGGCCTGTCGGGCTACTCTTGAGGAGCAGCATTTTGAGAAGCTGGAGATTAGCAAGATTAGGGAAGAACCGACATGAGGAAAAACAGCTGCTTTAGTGACAGAAGGAGCTTCTTCTGAGAACCTGGGTAAAGGGACTAGCTAAGAATTGATGGAGCCCATAGTTCCTGAGGAAGGTGTTTGCTCCTAGTGATGCAAGAAGGGAATGGAAAAGTTGCCAGTGTAGTAAGGATGGGTAGCCGAGTTCAACAGTGGCAGTTTGGCCAGTCCCTTGTGTCTCAAGAGCTGAAGTGCTTAGGGGCAGCCTGTAGATAAACATAGCTGAAAATCTAAAAGTGAAAATATTGCTGCAGAAGTGAGAGAGGAATGGAAGAACATGAGGAGAACTGGGACTGGTTTCTTGACTTAGTCTTTTTCCTAACTAGATCGTTTTCTCTTCTAGCTAAATGAAAATGATGGACATAAAGAAGATCTCCCTCCACAGCATATTCAGTGTTTTGCATGCCCAAACTGCTTCCTCCTTTTCACCAAAAGAGATGAATGCTTGCAGCATATGTCAGGAAAGAACCACTTCCTCCAGGTTTCTAAATTGAGTGGTATGTGGCTGCTAAGTTGCTGCTTTTCATTCCTTCTGATAAATGATCCTTATGATAGGTTTTTCTGCTGTGTAAAAAAGCTTAAGGTTTTTAAGCTTGTTTTTCATGAATTCTTATTTTTCTTATAGAGTCTTGGATGTGATGGTTCTGTAAGAGGAGATGCTTTGAAATTCTTATTTTTGTGTGGAAATTATTCCTCCATTGCAGTTGCTGTAATGAGGAGCAGACTTTCCTTTATCTCCCTGCTATCTGGTCTCTCATATAAGCTTCTCATCCTCCAGTGACTCTGTGCAGCTACTGTCCTAAAGAAGTTTACATTTAGCATGTTGATAGGAACTCGGACCAAAACACATGAATTTATTTTTTCAGTTCCAGTTAGACTGGTTATGATGATCCTTCCCTTTACTGTACTGTCTGAAGTCTGCTGGAGGCTATTTTTCTTGTCGCTGTCCTTGGCATTCC
>NW_010314225.1:15312-28721 GCF_000700745.2 Antrostomus carolinensis
CATTCCTGATGAAAAAGATCTATAAAAATTTCTTCTCCGTATAATTGCAAATTTATCATGGTTAACTGGAACAATACTGCTGGTCTGATGCCTTGCACTGGCCTCATTGCTACCGAAGGCTAAAATACTGGCTATGTTGTGAGCTGGTAACATCCTGAGCTATACTTACTAGATTCCACAGAAGATATATGTATTATCATGTTCTTGAAAACAGGGTTAATGACCATCATAGCTGTACTGACTTTTTAGCTTTGACATGGGGGATTTTTTGGGGGATGGGACTAGATGATCTTTTGAGGTCCCTTCCAATCCCTAATATTCTGTGATTCTGTGTGTGATTCTGTGACATAAGCAGTAGGTATTAAAGCATTTACTTTGTTAGGTAAACGTCTGAGACAGATGAGATATAGGTGGAGTTGACTTCTTACTCAGGATGCTGCCATATTTTAGATAGTGTAGCTTTCTAAGCTACATGGCCAAAGGGATTGGTATAGTTATTTCTCATCTTCATAACTATATCTTTTACTTCTGTCCTCCCCTGGAGTGGCCGTAGGAAGTGTAAAGACAGGCTTTGAAGGAATCTTCCCACAGGTCAAGTCAATACTGCCATCTTCACAGAAGGGACAGTCAGCTGCGTGGTTCTGAGTTCTCTTGCGTATTGTAGATCTGATGTACTTTTATTCTCAAATAATTTATTAATTCTGAATGTGCTGACTGTAGATGCCATTAAAATCAAGCCATAAGCTCATCAGATTACTGGTGAACTATTGCTTTGAAAAGATTAAAAGCACAAAATAGTGTTTTCTTCTGTAGAGATGGAAAACGCTTAGCTCAGAACAAAAAAGGAAGTGCCCTATTTTTCCTTCGCGTCGGTAGATCTTCATGATTAATATTATCAGCATGACTTGTAAGATCTGGCAGTGAAGTTAGTTGAAAGGCATACCCTCAAATTACTGCCTGCTGATCATCACATCTTACTAAACAGAAAATTCAAAGAGAATTTGCCTCTGAAGATGTGGAACCTTAACAGCAGTATATAGTTCATAAGCCACTTCCCGTTCTCTTTTCCAGTAGGAATTTTTTTATTCTGCTGGTACCTGGAGTTAGACATGGAGTATGTACTTCCAGAACAAAAAGTCCTGCACCTAAAAATTTAAGGAGAATTAACATTGAGGATGGGGAAAGAGAGAGAGAGAGAGATGGTCAGAGTATGTGGAAACTTGTTAAAAGAATTGCATACTTTTTTCTTTTTTAAGCACACTATGGCTTTAACCAAAAGCGTCTGTACTATGAGTAGACAGGTGGTGATAGATGGAGGGGAAGAAGGTCGATAAGAACCTTCCTGAGATAGATACCTGACTTGATCTTGTAGAAGGATTAAATGGGAGAGTGAGTCAGTCACTGAGTATGAAAAAGCAAGATACAGACAGATTTATATAAGAGATTGCTACAGAAGTTCAAAAAAATTAATTCAGCTTTACTTAAAGCTTCCATTGCACAATTACTGTGACTCAGCTGACACGCGGTAACTTGCTTTCTGAACCCTGTGACAAATGAGGTCGATTGTAAGTATGTCATCTGAGAGCTGAAATACTATGAAAGAACTATTTAACGTGTGGTTGTATTTTCTGCTATTCCATATTATAGATGAATTGAAGGCTGGCCTTCCTCTACCTTTCCCATCCTATGCAAAGAACCTTCTGATATCTCTGTGCAAAGAGGTCTCCTTCCAAGTGAAGTGTATATCCTGCTACCAGATACTACGCTCACACATGGAATTAACGGCTCATTTCAGGTTTGTGCGAGACAGCTGTCTTTATGATGTAAATGTCCACAGATAATAGACAGGCAGACTAGGCAGACAGTGTTCTTAGTGGTGCCTGTGGATTTCAGGACATCTAGGACCATCTGAATGTTGGCTTCCTAAGTAAACTATAAAAAAACTGCACCCTTTCCATGTCTTTTACCCCACGCAGTCCACTGTGGAATGATGATCGATGTCTCTATCCTTTTGGTTACTTTCTCTAACAGAACAACAGAACTTGGTCTCTGTTGCACTATTTCTAAGTTGGCAGCATTTGATTTCTAAAATGTGCTGAGTCAACAACGTAAGCATGAATCTTAGTGGTAGTTTTGGAAATTAGCACCTAATTTTCCTTAAAGTGCAGACACTAACTAAGCATTGCATCTTTTTGTTGACAAGCTGGTAGTTGCTTTAACTCACCTACTGTTGACAAGTAGGTGAGTTAAAGTATACAGAGGGACACTATTTCCACATACTAATTGTTTCGGCTACTATGTAATATTTCAGTTTAAAAATATTTCAGGTCATGATATAACCTCTTTAATTTTTTAATCCATTCTAGAACACGTTGTCGTAATTCTGGGCCAGTGGCAGTGTCAAAGAAGAGCATCTCCCAAGTTGCAGAGATCTTTAAAACAAAAGGTCACTGTGAGAACTGTGATAAACTGTTTGCTGATAAGAATCAGATCATCCAGCATAAGCAAACCACTCAACATAACATTAAAGTCCTTACTACAATGGAAGAGTCCATCTTGATGTTCTGTCATATCAATGGAAAAAATAAAAATCAGTCTCATTTGTGCCATATCGTGGATCGGTCAAGACCACTGCTTAAAAGACATTTGACTTCAAGTGAGTCTACCACTAAAAGCAGATCTACTTCAAAATGGAAGAGCGATTTAAAAGATAAAAATGAAGATCATGTGGCAAACCAAAGTCAAGGTAGTGCTTGCAAAGTAAAAGCCTGGTTTTGTGAATGCCTTCAAAAGTTTTTTACAGAAGAGTCAGTAGAAAAGCACATTTTATCAGCAAATAGAATCTGTCATAAGTGTGCTGTGTGTGGAAAGCTTGCTGAAAATTCAAGCATTATCCGCCTGCATATGAGTCGAATCCATGGGGGAGCACACTTGACTAATTTTCTTCTGTGGTGCAGAGCATGCTCTGTAGATCTCAGAGAAGAGGACATTATGGGACATGTGACTGAATTTCATGGTGGACATAGTTACTATTATGAGCAGGAAGCTCTAGAAGATGAACCTATACCATCTGCTTCCGACCCAGCATTTATTTCTGCAGGTGAAAGGAAAGACTGCATTCCTAGTCCTACGGAACTCTCCTCTGAAAAGAGTCCTATTCTGGGAAAATGGCAGTGCCGCATTTGTGAGGAGATGTTTGACTCTGAAGAGAGCGTTAAACAACACTGCATGTCCTTAGAAAGCCATGCATTCCACAGATACTGCTGTGGCTTGTGCAAAAATCACTTCCGGAAGGTAGGAACACTGCAGCGCCACTTCCAAGAGCATCATAACGAGGAGGTACAGACTAAATACTTCTGTGGCCTTTGTGGTAATCTCTTCTTTGACACAGAAGAAGAATTTCTAATCCATTATAAGGAGATTCATAGTGTGGACTATGCCTTTGTGCCTGAGCAGTTGGAAGTATCAATAAAAAAAGAGGAGGACTTCCTCCCAGCAGAAGAAGGAGACTGTTTAACTTGTGGTTGCCGGACAACTTACGTCTCCAGAATAAACAAGAGGAACGATTATTCGAACTGCCAGAAAGCTATGCTGCAAAAAGGAAACTTATGGTTTCGATGCTGCTTCTGTTCTGCAACTGCGCAGAATTTTGCTGATTTGAACAGTCATCTCAACAGTCACACATCCCTGAAACATAAGGAAGAAATGTACGTTGTTAGGTGTGCTGCATGCAACAAAAACTTTGACAATCTTCAGAGTGCACATCAGCACTATCACCTGAAACACTGCTTCTTGCAGAAACCTGATCTCTCAGGTCTTGCATCAGAATCAGAAAATACAGTATTCAAGTTCACAGCAAATGGGGCTTGTGTGGACAAAAATCTTCACAAGGTAAAATGTGAAGTGTCTCCATCCAAGACTCAGGAAGGGCCACAGCTGTCTCCTCTGCAGGGACCGATACAGGGAAAGAAAGCAAAAAAAGAAAACTCAGCAGAATCTGAAGAGCTCGGTGAAGGTTTGTAGAATTTTTTTTTCTTTTAACATTATAAGAATATGGTTGTCTAACACACTCTGTTTTAGTGTTAGTACAAGTATGTAGCATACCATTTGCCTGCATCCAGTCTATAAATCAACTTAAAATTTAATATTTGTTATTTCTTAAAGCTACACTTTGAATTCTTGCTATTTGAGTTTCCAGAACTTGGACTCAACAGTTTATTGCTATAGGCTGTATGCATGAAGTCTTTAAAAACCAAGAAGTAGGCAAATGTGAGAACCCAGGGACTGAAACATGAAATTTTCAAATTAATTGGGAGCATAATTTGGTGTTATAAGGAAGAGGACAGTCAAGGACCCCAAACTGAGACCTAACTCTTAGAAATGTAACAGTAGTTTATAATGCACACACATTCAGGAGAAATTTGCCGCCTTCTTATGTATAAATATTTATGAGCTTGGTAGTGCTTTCTGTGTGGGCAGTCTGATACTATCTTCTCGGTTTCCTCTAGCTTGACAAAAAAAACTTCAGCTGAGAATTTATATTCTCACTGTGTATTGGGCTTTTTTGCTTTGAACATTCAAGTATTTTATTGAAGCTCATGTGACCTCTAAGAATGACATCAAGAATGGTCAAGGTGTACCTTGTGTTCAGAAATGGGAAGTGTTTTCAATTACTCATGGTGTCATAATGCTTTTGATTAAAAGGTTGATGTTTATGTTAAATTTACAGGAAAAAGTATGTCTCTAAACACTTTATGTGCTTTTTTGCATGTGAGCAGTTAAATGTCACAGACACTTGCCCCAGTAGGCAGTGCACCGTTGATTATTAAATAGACTATTAAAATGTCTCAGTGCAGGATAACAGCTTTCTGTGCTTGCCACAGAACTAGCCAGCTCTACACCATCCTATAGCTAGATTCTGCTTTCTTCTTTCTGATTCATGTGTTACTAAATGCTACTTCAATTGATGTAAAAACAATGCAGTCACCAAACAGGGTCATGTTTTGTAACTTTTAGCTTATAGGACAGTTGAATACATGAATTTTCAAAAGCATATCTACGTTGATGTATGTTGGTTGACTAGAAAGTCAGGTGAACTTTAAATGCATCCTTTTTATCCCATTGAAGATGGTGAACTTCCTGATCTTGACTACCTGAGTACCATGACTCACATTGTGTTGGTGGATCTGGACAACTGGGGAAGCTTATTCACGCAGCTGCCAGCTAACCTGAACCAAGGGACATTTATCTGGGGCTTTCAAGGTAAAAAGTGATTGAAGGAAATAGGAAGATAAGGTTAACAAGTCTGCACAAATACACAAGCAGAGATTCTTTGAATCCGAGAGAATGAAGAACAGGAACAAGCAGCCACTAGAGCTTCTGAAGTCACTGTGTCACAGGCACTATATAACAGAAATGTTCTTGAACTTTTCTAACTCAGTCTTAACCTCCTCTGCTCTTATTATTCCTTGTTGAATATTGTTCCAGAATTGCTAAAGGGTTTAGGAGTCTTTCTGGCTTCCCTGCTGCACTTAGGCTGTATCATACAAGGTTTTCATAATTATCAGGGCAGCCATAATAGTCAGAGATTATTTTCTTTCTAACTCCTAGGTCTTGTCATAATATTATTTTTCTTCTTAGTTCTAAAATGCCTTATTTTTACATTCTTGTTCTTGAATTTTGTTCTGTCACTGTCTTGCTCCTTAAGGATGTCCCTGGTCATCCTGTATATCAATAGGTGTATCTCAGATCTGGAAGATACCAGTAGTGGTACAAGGTGATTGATGGAACTCACATTGTTATGGTGTTCATTGTTATGGTGACTTCTTGTGAAGTCTACCAATAGCATCCCTTGAATTTGATACTTTTCCTTACCTGAATGTTCTTGAAACAACTTCTTGTCCACCTCATGCTTTTTCTGTTGGTTCTGTCTGTATCTGCCTTTATAATTATTTTGCCTGTGGAACATTGAATACTTCAGTAAAGTCTAGATAAGGGATAGTTTCAGAATATTTGTTACCTGAAGCACAGGCATGATCTTAGCTGACTTGTCAGAATTGTTAGGGGTGTTTTACACTTCATAAACACAATTGCACTGCCCTTCTTTACTCAATATTCTTGATTATCTCTTCCTTTAAAAGGTAATCGAGGACATCTTGAAAGCTGAGAGTTTTCTGAATCACTTAAAAAAAAAATAAAATTCTTTTATTTTTCTTCTCTCAGCTAACAGGTATTCCAGTGAGCTGATGGAGGCAGAGCAAGTGTGTCTGTTAGTGTAAAGTGTAGGTTCTTCAAGCACTCAGCTGTGCTTCTGGACCTGTAGTCTAATGTCTGGTTGTTAGGAGTTCTGGGGACAAATTGTCTGACCTTCTCTGTTGAAGTGGGTTATGCTCCTGAGTTTTGTGTTCTGCTCAGGCATTACTTCTGTATTATTACCTATATTGTCCTTAACTAGATTGGACCTTTCCGTACAGTAACGTTATTCTTGCACGCACACACATACACACACAAAGCCACAGAAAATACTGTTTTTGGGGGATTTTTGAGTATACTTAATCATCTTGGATTTCTAGTTCATCCTTGCTAAACAACCTGTTGTTTGTTCTTATTGTCTTTTGTGAGGCTTTGCCCAGTTTGACTGCTGGTGAAATTTCTCTTCTCTGTGCTCCTTGACTTCTGAGGCTATTGTGATTTGGGGTTTGGTTGTGGCTTTTAATTGCTGGAGATTTGTTGTTTATTTCTATAGTTGTTCAATCCACTTAGCCTTGGAAAAATATTTTTTTTTCTACAGATAAAAATAAGAAGCTGTTAGGAATCTGACTTGAAGAAATGTCAGACCTGTTTGATGTCTAAAGGCCAAAGCCTGGGTTTTATAAAGAATTCTTTAGTAAAGAATAATTTTCCATAGTTAGGTCAAACTTTCCCCACTTGAATTCAGACACTTGCTTTCATTCATACTTTGTTACTCAATTTAATCACAAGTGATTTGTCATTAATTGTCCCAGGCTCGTTTGTTAGGACTGGGTCATCTGTGCTGTTACTATTGTTTTGCAGGGTTAAAATGCCGTGTTTTGATTCAGTGGGGAAAAAATTGATTGAACCCAGGAATGTCCGAACTGTATTATTGTCAGAAATGTCTCTTCTCTGACCTATCTAAGAAAGAGAAGTAATCCATAGTACAGTCTTAGTGTTACTAATCTATTGTTAGGAATCTCTATTAATGCGATAATCTTACCCAAAGGTACCTCTGTGCTAGTTAAGACACTGTGCCCGGGGATGTTCCAAACACGGGCGCCTGCTGGCACAGCCCAGCCCATCTCAGTGCCACTCGGTTTCTTGCTTCCCACACGGGGTTGCTGCGCGCAGGCTGCCTGTGGGAATGAACCCTGGAGCACTTCAACTGGAAAACCCACGCCAAAGAGTTGATGGTGATTAAAATGGGCCACATTCATATCAGGGAACACTTTAGTGTCAGCTATATTGTTGCAGAGCTTGAGAACACTAAGGCAGCTCCCAGGCACATCTGGATTTATTGTTGTAGGTGCCCTCTCATTATTTAATCCATGCTATTCTTGTTCGTTCAGCCTGCGGAAAATACAGCAACATCCCAGTCTCTTCTGATTTTTTTTTTTTCTGCATTTCTCAAACATCTCTTCTGATTTTCTTTTATTATTTTTCTCTGATACTTTTGCATTATTTTTGTTATTCCTATTGCTGTTACAGCCTCAGCTTTGCCTTGAGTTTCTCCATTGTATTGCTCAGGCTCTGTATTGTTTCTGTTTTCAGATACTCAGTTGTCCTTCACCCATTTGTGCTCTAGCTCCACCAGAGGAAATACAGTGCTGCTGTTGTTTTCAGCTGTCCTGGTCAAATATTTATGTTGTATGTTTATGCAGCCGAAAGCCAGGGTTGGTGATTTTTCCAAGTCTTTCCCAAATAGCAGCAACCAAGGCTGTCACAACAGATGAGAGTGACTTGCAAATACTATTTTTTCTCATGGACAGATTCCCCTAAATCATTCCTGTGTAGTCTGTTACTAAATCTGTGAGCTTTGAGATAACTTTTGATAACCTCTTACAGTCATTAGGCTGAAAAGGGAAAAAAACAAATCAGGAGAAAAAGGAGAATTCTATTGCAGATTGCCTCTACTTCCTTGTAAGAGAGAGGGTGGGTGGGCTAGAATACAGAGTCCTCTGTAGCCTGTTTACTTAAGCTTTAGTTTCACATGAAGTGCTATCAGTGACTGCTTTCCCTTTCCATTCAAAATCCTTTCTTAAATCCAGCCTCTACTCTCATCTGGGCAATAAAGCAACATTTCTTTTTCTCCATTGTAGACCCATCATTTCTTAGCAATTGGGAATCTCATGAAGTACTTATTCACTCCCTTTAAGTTGTCCTTCCATTTGTTTTTCTTTTCATATTGTCATAGGAACTGCAAGCTCCTCTGTTTTCCCCTCTCTTCTTAAGAGACTTGCTGCACTTTTCCTTTCCCTTGTAACCTGTTTCAGCCCGGTATTATTTTTATCTGTAGCAGACCTGTTACTCAGCTCATCTCTATTCAACTGTTTTCTGAGACAGTAAGTGCAGGTTTTAGGTACACTGTCAAGAAAATTCCTGCACTTATTTTTTTCCCTATTTTTAGCCTCGTTTTGCTTATTCTTGACTACCTTCACGTATTTGTCAGTCTAGCATTTGTTTCAGCTGTTGCTCCAGTTTTTGGGTCCTCTGTGTAAAGAGTTCTGACATGTGATGTGTCAGGCAGTTATAGAGTGTGTTGGAAGTAATCTTGGGCATTATATTAGTACAGGATTCCTGAAGAGAAGCATTTATGTTACTTTTATTATGTTCCCAGAGCTCATCTGCTTCTGCACATTAACCAGAACTGTGCTTAAAACTGGAAAAAAATACATCCTTGTGTCTAAACGCATGTGATTTCTAGAGGATAAGTTTTTCAGGATTAGAAGAAAAATTAATACAAAATTGAATGAGAGGCTTTGTGTAGAATCAGGCTAGCTAATTTTTCCTTTTTTGTTTTTTAACCCAAGAACAAGGGTTCTTTTGGGACTTTGGCTATATATTTATTTAGCTTTCACATTGGTCAAAATAAAGTCTGTCTTTAAAGCCAGATTAATCTTTGCTTTTGCCTTCTTGCATTCTTAATTCATGATGACATTTCTGTTTGTTTTTGTTGGTTTTGTTTTGTTGTGTTTTTCTTCACTCTTCAGGAGGAGACAGCAACTGGAAACCTCCTGTGCAGTGCAAAATTTACAATTATCTTAAGAGGATTGGCTGTTTCTTTCTTCATCCACGTTCCAGTACCAGAAGAAAAGCAGCAGACTTTGATCTCTGTATTCATGTAAGTTAGTGCATTTTTGCTTTATTGGTGTGTTTCTGTACCCTGAGAAGAGTGGCAGATGGTATCTGCTATTGATGTTAACTACTAATTACAGATGAGATTCTTAGATTTTCTTCATGTGACTTATGTCCACTAAAAAGAATTATAAAGCTGTCACTGAATTGAGTGGAGACAGCCTGTTGAGAAGTGATTTGTTGTTTGTTTTCTTTTTTCTTTCCATCAGAATAGAAAAGTTAGCCCAAATAGGTCATCAGTCTGTTGTGGAGGAGAATGGGGCTGGTTATGGAATGAAGAATGAAAAAAACCCACAATTTTTATAGCTTCTGTTTCAGAGAGAAATGTAACTCCTGCTTCTCTCCAAGTAGCCCAGATCTAGAGCCATCGTGAAGATGGAGTTGGATGGGTGCCAGTTTCATAGATACTGATAAAGAACAGCGCTTCTGTTCAGTAGACCAGGGGCTTTGGCTGGGTTGGGAGAGGTGCAGGTGAAGGACAAGAATCTGGGATGCCATGGGTACTTGTGTTCTTGATCAGATAGATAAAACTACTTGCGAATCTAATTATATGACACAAGCGTGTTTTGCAACAGTGTTTGTATGTGACATTACACTTTATGATTCTTAAAATGCTCCACACAGATTACTTGTTTTATGCAAAGGTGGTTCTGAAATGCTGCTTTTCAGGAGTTTGTTCCATATTCAATCTGTACTGTTCTGGTAGCCATTTGCTATATCTCTTGTTATATCTGTAGTATAAATGAAGTGTCAAACTGTTGAAACAATACTTTTCATGGTGGTATAATGTGCATTTGACCATAAAAGCAGAGATAAGTTGCTGTAGAAGCTTCCCTATGAAGATCTGTCTTAAAAAAAGCTAGCCAAACCCCACGAGATAAAATGTGGTTTCAGTTCAACACCTGTAATTTGTTTTTGTACAGGCTGGTCGTCTGGATGAGCACCTACCCAAGCAAATTCCTTTCACTGTACTTCCTGGAGAGAAAAGCTTCCTGGCACTGGAAGCTCAGTTTAAGGTGACCCAGCGGTCAGCTCGCGTCCTTAATCCTCACCACATTGAAGGAGACATGATGTGTGCCTTGCTAAGCAGCATTTCAGATACCACAAAAGGTAGAAAGTAAATATTAAAACACAATCCTTACAGTAAACTGATAGTTCTTTCCAATAAAAGAATCGAACTCTTGTGCTGGTGACACAAGTTGTTGTTTGATGTTTATTGTACTGTACTGGTATTTCAATGAAATATAGATCAGAACATCAATTTGCTTGGAGCAAGCTTTGAAACCAGACTTAATTAAGCATTTTTATTCAACATAACAAACTCTGTCCTCCCTGTATTCTTTATTATAGCAGGAGACAAACTATTGTTTTGGTCTGAAAATTCCTTTCTAGTTAAAGAGAAGTTATTTAGAGCATTCTTATGTGCATATTTCTCAATTTGTACACAAATCTGCTTTGCTTGATTTGTTCTGGGTCTGAAACAAATGTGACCCAGTTAAAGCATCATTATTTCCCAAAATATCTCTGCCTATTTTAACTCTGATTGTCCTCCTGGCCACTTCCAGTCATTTGATATTTGTCTTCATTGGCACATGACTGACACATCTATTTGGAGGAAAAATATCAGTGAAAGCTTTTAAGTTCTCTAGAATGCCATATTCTAATTAATGGCACACTAAAACAATTACACTGTTTTTATACAGGATAAAGAGGTTTGAGCCAGCTCATTTTCATGCAAAGGATACCAGAGCTGAGATGAGTTTTAATACTTCTCAGTATTTCAAAATATCCTGAAGTAAAGTTTTCCTAGAAGACCTGACATTTCTCTGTAGACACATTACTGCTTTTCCTGGCTTGGTGGGGTTTTGGAGGCTTGGAAATTGAGTTGATAAAAGTTGTTTCTGAATTAGCCCTGAACTGTTTTCAGAAAAATATACTGCTAGTCTTGATGCAGGTGTATAAGAGCTATCACGTGGTGCTACTCTTCTACCAGGAAGATAAAAGTGGAGCAGGAACACTGAATGGTGGTTTGGCATTGATCAGTTAAAGGGAAAAAGAAAGATAGGATGATTAAATGGTTTCCTGAAAAAAGTTATCTGTGGTGAGCTGGAATTGATTCATGTGCTTCTGATACAGAAAAGCTGGTTATAGAGTTTTCTGTCCACCCCAGGCATTTGCTGGTCTAGATTTTTCATCTGCTTTATGGAGGTGTGATTCCCAGCCAGAAGCAGCCATACTAGTAAAATTTCTTGGTGTAGTTAATTACAGAACTGTAACTTTTACTAGTGCAGTTCATTTTGTTCAAGGGGGAAGATTACTTTTCTCCGCAGTTACCCATAAAGCTACACATTGAATCAGTTCATTCTCACTGCAACTGTTTTCTTTGTAGAGCTTATTGAAATTCCTAGATTGATAGCTCTCTTCTAATGTAATTCTAGCTGTAACTATATATTAATGTGGGAGGATGTTTTTGCTTCAGGACCTTTGCATATTTTTATGAGGAAGAGTTGGAAGAGAGCTGTAACTTGCAAGCAGGCAATTTAAGTCAATTTAGCTGTAGGAGCTTCCTTTCTTGTACAGTTTGCTGTGCAGCTTAACAATACGACTCAGTTTTGCTACGTAAGGGTACTGTAGCTCCCTGCCTGGGTAGTTTTGCTGGTATAGCCTTATTCACTGAGACATACTGGCTCAGAGGTGATGGCTTTGATCTAACCATTTTCTGTGTAGAAATTATACTGGTTTTTTAAATTTTTTTTTTTTAGTTTGGTTTTGCTTTCAGAAGTTTATCTAACTCTTCTTTCAATGTCCTTTACTACGGTAATATTTAATTTACTCTTACGGTGATAAGCACTATTGAGAGGCCCCAAACCTTAACTTGCTGGCTGACTAATTGTTGTGCATCCCACTAGTTTATGCAAGTGGTTGTTATTTAAAAACAAACAAACAAACAAAAACCCCAAAACAAACTTTGAGCAGGAAAGTGATGGAATCATGCACAAGTCCTTTGGTTGTTGTAAGGAACAGAATTGTCTTGAGCCATCCTTGGTCCCTTTTTCCAGTCAGTGTCAGTGGGGATGGGACCCAGATAGTGAGAGCTGCCTTTGTCTCCTGTTCCTGTATTAAAGCAAGAAAAAAGACATTAGAAAATTCAGTCTTGCTAACAGGCCTATGTTCACTGCACAGAGGAATGATGTCGTTACTAAGAGTCTATAAAGCTTTTTTAAAAAGATAAAGCCACAGCTCTGGCTCAGCAGCATCAGGAAGTATTTGCAAGTCTTAGTGGCAAGACCAGTATCGGAGGGCTGAGATGGGAAGTCATGCAATGTATCATAGGCTGGTATAACCTGTTGTCCTGTTACAGAAATGCAGCTGAATATAAGGAAATACAAACAAGAATTGCTTGCTTTGTGACTTTCTCAAGCCTATGGCTGTTGTTCTGGAGGGATAAATAAGTGAGAAACAGTTACCACAGAGAATTGTGTTGAAAAATGTGAGACAGTTGTTGGCATTGGATGAGCTTCAGAATGAAAGAGCTGTTTCCCTGCATCACCTTCACAGAGCTATCATCAGCTTGTGAGCAGCTGGATTGTTTGGATTGTGGCAATCTCTGACAGTTGTACCTTGTGAACCATTTTACCATGTCAGCAGAACTGCTGTGGGAACTGTGGTACATGCATTTGTTTTAAAACAAGTAAAGATGAAAGTCCCTGCATATGTTGCAGTAGGGCATCAACTCCTAAATACAGAAGGTTTGGGTTTGTTCTTTTTCTCTTATGCTGAAGGCACAACACATGATGGGGATTCATGCATGTTAATAAAGTGGTTTGAGAAGGGTTGAAGAGTTGGGATTTCAATGTCTCCCTTTGTAATTCCTTTGCAAGAAAAGTTTTTAGCTTCCCTTGTCTATGTCTCAAGACACCTGATTTCTAATCATTACAGTACTGCTACAGCTTATACTTTTAATGAGTGATGGACAATGTCCTGGGCAAAGCTGATGGCAGGTTAGTGGTCATCATGCTTGTCCTCATACTGACAGGAAT
>NW_010314225.1:28753-31329 GCF_000700745.2 Antrostomus carolinensis
GTGTAAGCTGATGGCTTTAGCTTAACTGTATTTCTTAGTCATATTTGAATGAGATCCTTTATTGACTGAGCTCTTAAGTAAAACAGACTTTTTTAACAGTAAGAAGACCAATTTTAGTATTTCTTCTCATTTTAAAGAGCCAGGCTGTTTCATGAGACTGTCAAAATCAATGGTGCGGTGATATACTGTGTAATCTGCTAAATAGCCACTGCACCTGTTTCACTGACCCATAAGATTCGTTTCCACTGTGCTCAAGTGGAGTTGTCAGCCCTGTATCTTCAACGTGCCACTGTTGCCTTGAAGTGTTTAAATCCTCCTGAATGCAGCTTCTATGAGAGTTTGTTTGGAAGAGCAGGATTTTGGTTCATTTTGATGAATGCTGCTAAGCTTCCCGGCTCCCACTATCTCAGAAAGCTTTTGTTTTACGTACAGAATGATACTTTAGTGAGCTTGTGTTCCTTTATTTACAGTTACTGCAGTGGCCACAGCCTGTTGTAGTAGGGAGTGATAAGAAGGTCACCCTTGAGTTGTAACCTTGTGTTTAGCTACAACAGGAAGTTATTATTGGCTTTGATAGTGGCATCTCTTGTGTGCACCTTTGATCTGTGCCCTAGGGAGAAAGCAGTACATTAAGATCTAAGATAATGAGTCCAAATGAGAATTGTAGCCAAGTGTATGAACTGGGAAGACGTTACCACTTGGATCATACAAAAAAATCCTCAAGGTTTAATTTAATCTGGTTGTGAATTTTAGAGAGGTGTCTGATATGGAGATTAAATGAAAGTTTGAGTGACCATCGTGGTATTGGCCACAGTTTCAAAAAAATGCAATTGGAGGAGGGTGGGGATTGAGAGCTTTATTTTTAGTCATGTTGCCCTTGAATGAACAGATGAGTGTGCACCTGTAGGGAGAGATATAGAGCGAAGCTTTCGTTTGCAGCTGCCCTTGAATGAACAGATGATACAGAGTGAAGCTTTTGTTTGCAGGGAGGAAGAGGAGTCTTGTGTATTTGTGAACCCTCGGCAGAGAGTAGCTGTAGTTGCATTTATAGATGATGTTACCTTAATGAAGAGACTGAGGTTAGCAGTAAGTATTGGGGGGCGTCCTCCAGGAACACATTGAAGAAGGAATAAAGGAAAGCATTCCTTTAAATAAAGAAAGAATAAAAGAAAGGATTGGCCAACTGTATCCTGGGTTGCATCAAGAGGGGTGGCCAGCTGGGCAAGGGAGGTGAATGTCCCCCTCTGCTCTGCCCTTGTGAGGGCCCATCTGGAGTATTGTGTCCAGGGCTGGAGCCCCCCACACAAGAAAGATGTAGAGCTGTTGGAGGAGGTCCAGAGGAGAGCCACAGAGATGATCGGAGAGCTGGAACAACTCTCTTATGAAGAAACGTTTAGGGAGCTGGGCTTGTTTAGCTTGGAGAAGAGAAGGGTCCGTGGAAACCTCATTGCAGCCTTCCAGTACTTGAAGTGAGCTTATAAACAGGAGGGAGAGTGACTTTTTACATGGGCAGGTAGTGATAGGACAAGGGGAAATAGTTTTAAACTAAGAGAGGGGAGATTTAGGTTAGATATTAGGAGGAAATTTTCCCCCCAGAGGGTGGTCAGACACTGGAACAGGTTGCCCAGAGGAGCTGAGGATGCCCCATCCCTGGAGGCATTCAAGGCCAGGTTGTGTGGGGCCCTGGGCAGCCTGGTCTAGTGCTTGGCAACCCTGTCCACAGCAGGGGGTTGGAACTGGATGATCTTTGAGGTCTCTTCCAACCCAAGCCATTCTATGATTCTATGATTGATTCTGTGATTTTGAAAGCCAAGGAACAGTGTTTTAAAGGCAGCATGATCACACATACTGAACATGACTGCTAACGAAGGGAAGGATGGGGTGACAATCCTGAGTTTTTGGCTAAGTAGTTACTAGGATCCTGAATGGGGTAACCTTAATGGTATCCATAAGGTAAGGTAGCACCAAAACTTCAGACATCAACTGGAAAAGGAAAAGGGTCAGTGGTTAGATACAGTGCGTTAAGTGTGATATTAATGTCACCATACATTGGGATGGGAAGGAGGCAGATGAGATTGGGAGTTACTGAAAAGACTTAAGAGAAGGAGCAGTGTAGGAGAGAGAAGTGGAGGTAGGGTGTGGGACTGCAACATGTGTGAAGTAGTCAGGAGGTATGTTGAGAAGTTGTGCATTAAGGGAGGAGGACTAAGGCCAGGGAAGGGAAATTGAGTCTCTGGTGAGACAGAGGAACCAGTAAACCTGATGGAAGTTATTCAGGGGATGGTGGTAACTACAGAGGTTGCAAAAGAGGAGTCAGATATTGGGGGTTTTGCTGAGCCGCGTGGGCAGCTAATGCAGACTCAAACTCTGGTGTTTTGGTGTCAGGACAGTGGGTGGCGCTTGCATTCTGTGAAAGTTTGCTTGTCTCTTCCCAGAATAGTTTTCTATGAGAGACTTTGTGAAAGGCAAATAAATAAATCACTATATTTGCTCCCATCTACTGAGTTAATCTTTCCAATCTCTGAGCTCTGTATTCATCCAGAATTTGTTTTCCTGTTTTTTTTGTTCTTCCAGCA
>NW_010314225.1:31360-44423 GCF_000700745.2 Antrostomus carolinensis
GAGCAGTAAGATTTCTGTGAGAGAATAGGTATGGTCGGAGTTTCTTAGCTGTTGTTTATTTAACAAAATGTACTAGAGAAGAGGCCATATCTAAAGATCTCCTGGCTGAGAAACTGGGCAATTGCTTTTCCTCTGACCCTGGAGAAGCTGGGAGCTACAGAATGTGTTAAACATTTTAGCAAGAGAGACAGGACATACCTGACTTCTCTAGATTAAACTTTCTCATCATCAGAAGATGCCAGCAGTACCAGGAGTATATGCTGATAAAATGTGGCTGGATGAGCAGACTGTGAGGTGGATTGAAAACTGGCTGAATGGCCAGGCCCAGACCATGGTGACCAGTGGCATGAAGTCCAGTCGGAGGCCAGTAACCAACAGTGTACCCCAGGAGTCAGTACTGGGTCTGGTCCTGTTTAACATCTTCATTAATGACCTAGATGGTGGGGCAGATTGTGCCCTCAGCAGGTTTGCTGATGACCCAAAACTGGGAGTGGCAGCTGATACACCAGAGTGCTGTGCTGCCATCCAGAGGAACCTTGACAGGAGGAATGGTCTGACAGGAACCTCATGAAGTTAAACAAGAAGTCCTGTATCTGGTGAGGAACAATCCCAAGCACCAATACATGCTGAGCAGGGGTCAACCAGATGGAAAACAGCTTTGCAGAAAAGGACCTGGGGGTCCTGGTGGACACCAAGTTGATCACAAGCCAGCAGTGTGATCTCATGGCTAAGAAGACCAGTGGTACCCTGGGCTGCATTAGGAGGACTTGCCAGCAGGTTGAGGGAGGTGGTCCTTTCCCTCTACTCAGCTCTGGTAAGGCCATAACTGTCAAGTTCTGAGCTCCCCAGTACAGTATATTTTTAGTAATATTCAGAAGTTCTCTGAACATAGTTCTGGGCAGCCAGCTTTAGGTGATCTGCTTGAGCAGGGGGGCTGGACAAGATGACCTCCAGAGATCCCTTCCAACCTCAGCCATTTTGTGATATTTGCATGGAGTGTATTCTTGACTGGAATCCCAGGATCTCTTGGAGGGGAGAGTTCAGTCACAGGGTACAGGCACGCTACAAGCAACACTAGATCAAGCACAGTGACCCGTCCATGTGGAAAAGCAGCCTGGTCTTTTCTGACTTGAAAATTCATCTGTTCAATCCGTTGGCCTTTCCTTCTCTTTAGTTAACAAGCGATGGGTTCCACAATAATAGTTCTTGCTGTCTAGCCCCTAAAGGAAGCTGAATTCCTCCCTCCACCCCCTTAGCTGTGGGAGCATTTCTGCCTAGGATTTTTTCTTGCAGACTGCTTTTCTTTTGACTGTTACAATCTTATTCCTGGTTCCCATAGAGCCATATGAGAACATCTGAAAATACTCATCTTTACTGCTTTTGTGCCTTTAGCCTTTGCTCTGTCTAGGGTTGGGGGGGGGGGGGGGGGGGGCAGAGGGGGACACTGAGGACAAACATAAACATGTTTTTGATTTTGGATAGTGAAAGTCTCAGTATAATTTGAGATACTGACAAGCCTTTGCATGAAAAGCTCCTAAATGAGATTTGGTCCTTTGTTAGCCTCTTAATAGGTTAACTTGTACCAACTCAAAGATTTCAGAGAATCCAGCAACTGCCTTCATGGGGAGTTGAATGCATTAATACAGTTAGGTAGGGGGGAGAGAAGTCTTGCAGAGAAGGACTAGTGAAAGCAGAGAGTAGCTTATGAGAATTTTAACATGCTTCAGAATCACATTTGAGTCCCAGTTGATTTCTCCCCCGCCCTCCTTCAAACTAACAGAAGATCATCAGTACCAATTGTTTTCAAGTTTCATAGTTTCTGACAGTGGAATGGTGTTTCTTCAGCTGTGCTCTAAGAAAACCTTTTCTCTGTGATGTTATAACTATCAAGTAGTATTTAGTTATTGCATGTTGGGGGCAGTGATAAATCATGGGGCAGGCAGCTTGTTTGAAAATGTTTAAAAGTTTTGCATGGCAGTTTGCATACACCTCTGTTCCAGTGTGAATGTGCACCCCGTCTTACTGCACTGCTGTCATTAGGGTGCTGTGACTGACAAAACATTTTGGCAAGATGAGGCCTGCATTAATACATAAGATGAATCCTAAACTTTTTCTTAATGAACTAAAATAATAATTCTATCTCCAAATCCTATTTTAGCATTCATAACTGTCCTAATTGACATTAAAGTCAGCTTAGCTGCTGATCTGCTGTATTCTGAAAAATGAGTGTCAAGTCAGCCTGTTGCCTGGGTCAAGGAAGCCGGGGGTAAGCAGGGAGGTGCTGTCCTCTGACAGCGTGTCCCTGGGCTGCCATCATGGCTTCTTCTGTGGTGAATGATAACTCACTCTGTAATGAGTTCCAGGAAAATCAACTTCTCAGATTGTATCTGAATTTCTCAGTACTCTGATCCTCTGCTGTTTAACCTTCTATGCAAGATGCCAGTCAGAATATCGCCTTTCCCGTTTGCCAGCTTCTTCTGTGCAGTTGCATCAAAAAACCCCAACAACCTTTGGGAAAGTGCTCTTAAAGCATTTTTATTTGAAATGAAAGCAAACCAAAGACTCTCTTGTACTATGCCTTATTAGTTACTGCTCTCAAGATCTCAATTTTTCCATTATACTTATGCCAACAAACCAGTTAGGGAGTGATTGCTTCAACTGTTCCACCTCTAACAGATACAAAACTTTTTAGAGCAGTCTGAGGTGTGTTCTGGGCTGGAAGATTAAAAGGATGGTTAATGAGGGAGAAGCCACTTGTGCAAAGCCTCTTCTTTGCACTTTTTCTTCCCTTTCATAAGTGATTGTAATGATATTTGTTTGGGTTGGGGTTTGTTTTGTTTTGTTCTGGGTTTGTGGGGGTGGTTTTTTTTGTTTGGTTGGTTGGTTTTTACTTTGGAAGATGATGTAAAAAATAGTATCTCTTCTGCCCAGAGATAGTAGGCAGCTCCAAAAAGGATTTACAGCCAGTCTGCCAAGTGACTGGAGAAAGCTAGATAGACACTGCAGTTAAAATGGTTTATTTCTGGCATCTTTGTGGGCTCCTGATCTCTGTTTGATACCAGCAGTTGGAGGTTGTATTCCTAGAATTAGGAAGGTCAGCAACATGGCTGTTCAGACAAGGTACATGTGTCAGAGGTTTGAAAACAAGCTTTAGAAAGTGTACCTGTCTCTTTGAATACCTAACTTGGGTCATGTAAAATGCCACAAGTCACACAGTCAGTAAATTAGATGATCATATTGGAATGTTCTTTGCTGGTAAACGTAATCAGAAGTACCTTGGTGTACTAATAAATGTGATGACTTTAAGGGAAGTGCTTATGTTGATATGACCGTAGGAGACCTAGTTGATTGCAAATACTGTAAGACCTCATTGCAGAGACCATCTCCCAAAATCGCAATAGCCTGTAGCAGGAGAATGAATACATAGTGTGATTCATCAACTTGTTTATTTTTTAACCTGTAGTTTACTGAGACTGTTTAAAACAAATGGAGAAGAGACAAAAAAAAAACCCAACCCACACACCTTAGGTACACCAGTCCCTACTAGACACGTCAAAATAGAGCTGTCATTCTGGAGCTGAAAACCAACCTCCTGAAGAGTGCTTTTTAGAAAGGGAAAGGTGGTGTAGTTTTGTCTGGGCTTGGCATGATAAGTTAGCACATTAAACTAAGCATATCCAACTTTCTCTCCTGTGAGACTTGAACAACATCTGCTGACTTGTACTGCTGAATTGAGTTCTAGCACTCCATTGTTCAAATGGAGTATTTGGGCAACAAAATACAGCTAAGATCATGTGTAGGCAGAGACGCACTATAGCACTTCTTCCCATGATTAAATCAGTGATACATTTTGTAGAAAGTGAGTAATGTCTCTTTTTTTTTAAATAACTGAGTATTACAAAAAAGCAAATACAGTAGACGCTAACAGTAGCTTCCATGCCTATTATTTCTTGTTACCGCTTTAAAATAATATAAAATTGAAGCAGTCTGCCTCCAGATTTTGGCAAGAAAGTAAAGAAAGTAGCTCAAAAAGAACTGTCTCTTGAGTTACTGTCTTAAACTATCACTATAATATATTTTTATCTTGATTTTCAGGTCATAAGTATTTTTCTTAAAATCCAATCTACAATGTTGTCACAGTAGGAGAAATGCAAGACAGGACTGTAACTTTTTTATTAGAAACAACCTGTAATTTCTGTTTCATTTGTGCGTTTAAGGTTCAGACAGCGAAGAGGATGAAGATACCAAACTAACAGTGAAGAGGAGCTTAGAAGAAACAAAGAAAGAGGAAGGTCTGTTAACTTTTGCTTTTCTGTGTTCAGGAGTGCTATTAAAGATACGGAAGCTAAACTTAGAATCAGTTTTATGGCAAGTGACCTCTTAGGAATACTCTCTAAAATATGCTGGGCAATTTTGAGTAGTTAAGAACTCTGTAATGAATTACAAAAAAAATAATCAATTCTTAACCTGAAAAGTATGCTAGCAGATGCAAAATCTGTGTTACTGGTGCACCACAGGATATTGTGCAATTAAAGACTGGACTGAGCTTACTTTGTACCAGTCTAATATGACTGTGACTGAGAGTAGAACTACTGACTAAATTGTTGAACTTCTGAATAAATAGTTCAAAATTAGGTATTGTATCTCAGCGAGGCACTCTGGTCTCCTAGAAGAGCTGTAGATTTATGCACAAGTTTGAATCAGCAGTACAGCTGTGTGCTCACATCATATCTTACCTTATTTGAAAACGTTTTCATCCTTTTGCTGTTGTGCTTAGTGGTGGTGTTCATACAGTGTATTCATACAATATCTGGTGACAGGCTACAGTGCACTTGAAAATAGTGTGTTGTTTAAAGGCTTGACTGCCCTTCCACTTGATGGAAATAAAATGAACTAAAAAAAAAATCAATAAATAATTTGTACAAGGTCAGTGATAAAACTGGTAACTGAATCTTATATTCCTGGATTTATTCAGTTATAAATTTACCAGCTGTTACTAAATACTGTTATCAAATGTCCAACATACTCATCCACAGTACTGAAGATGGTCATGCTTGGGCCCCACTATCACTGGGTAAGGCCATCAAGGATAGCAGTGGCTTTTGGTGCATCCTCCCAGCTGTGGCGCTGCAGTGCCAAAGCCATCTGGCCTTAGGGAGCAGCCTGGCTTCAGCCGTGTTCACTGGCTGCCTGCCTGGTTAATGGCAGTCATAGCATGGGGCAAGGGGGAAGATCAACCCCAGAAAGGTGTAAAAAGGAAAAAGCACTAGCAACTGCTGGAAGAGGAGAATGCAAACAGCAAGTGTAGGTTGCAGAAAGAGCTGCTTTGGCAGCTCCAGGGAATAGAGGACAATCCAGGTATCACTGTGGCGCAAACTGCATGCCATTAGCCACAGAGTCACACTGTGGATGTTATTCTTGCACGCGCTTAGTGGCTAATTGGCAATATAATTTAATGGAAGGAGTTGTCTGCAAATGTCTTTCTGCTTTATTTTGATTTCAAAATTTCTTTTTTGTTCCTATGACCATGTAATGTTTTCCTTTCAGAAACTAATTTATCTCTTTATCAGTAGTATCGGATGTTGCAAGAAAGTCCAGGTGAATTAATGTGGCTTTGCTAACATAAGAGAACATTCATTGATGCTGTTTCTATTCCAAATCTAGGCCTTGCATAAAGCAGGCCAACAATAATTAAAGTTTTAAAATCTCCTATGTTAATATATATATATAATTATTCTGTTTCCTTTGTCATAAGGACAGTCAGCTTTTGTTATAGGATGGGCTTGTCTCCTCCTAAAGCAGAAAACGAATAATTCAAGAATGACTGCATCTGAAAGCTGCTTTAATTTTTCCAGCTTATACCATTGGTATTAATATTTACTGTACATATAAACTTTGTCTTACTTAGGATATTTAATTCACTAACACCAAACAACAACAATGTTGCTTAAAACAACCTAATTGTAATGCAGGGGTTTCTATTTTAAGTATTATGAAAGGTGTTTTGAGAGGTTGTTAATGAGCTTCCTCTCACCATAAGGATGTTACAGCCCTGATCTAGACTGTTCTTACTGCTGATATGACTGTTTCTCTACTTACGTCCGGCCTTCCTGGTAAGAGTGACACCAGTGGTGCCAAGCTAGAATGTAGATACAGGTATATCTACTGATAAGAAACTGGAATGAAAATACTGAAACCTCTCTGCTTGTTTTGTGTGTCTTTTTTGTTTTAATACTTTATAAATAATTTTTCTTTGTGCCCACATATGGGTTCTAATCTTGGTATTGTTTTGACCAGTAAATACGTAGTTGCATTGAACTCTTAAACTAATCACTGGGCAGCCGCTAGTTAAGGCAGGGGAAAGTTGTAGAGGTTGTTACTGTATTTCTGAAGAGTTGAAAAGATAGCATAAGACAGAAGGAGGGAAAATACTTTCATTCTGTTTCTCTACTTTTTTTGCAGTCTACTGACACTGCTCACAGAAGTAACTTGTCACTTTATGTAGTAATATTAATGTAGTTGTGTCTATGACTAGTTATCAACCATAGTTTGCCATTATAATTGTTTTTTGTATTTACACAGAGGAAGCTGCAGAATTGGAAGAAGCTATCAAGAGAAGCCTTGAGGAAATGTAAATGAAGATACTTCAGTACACTAACACCACGTCATCAGAGCTGCTCACAAAAATGGAAGCTTGTTCATCTATTTACAAAGGTTCAGAAATACCACTTCAAAAACACATCGGTATCTTGAATTGTTAGATTTATAATCTGATGTCCTCTGTCATGCTGATGAATAGCTCAAGTTTAGGGATATCCACTGCAATATATTGTGTAATAAAAATAAATCTTTAAGCCTTTGCATATTCTGTTTCTAATGGGTGATGACTAAGTCTCTCTAGTCTAGCTCTATAAGTTGTTTCCTAATTAGTAGGCTGGTCTTACTGGGTATTTCGGGGTTTTGTTTGTTGTTCGTTTCTTTTTGAATTGATTCTTGTATTTAATTTTTCTGTCACAAAATGTCATTGTTTTTGTTTACTTTTTCATGTTGCCTTTGCAACAGATAAAAATAGTAAACTCCAGTTATCTCAGATTTGCCTAGCTAATCTTGTTATAAAGAGAAGCTTAGATCCCAGGTTTATAAATTGAACCTATGGCCTAACTCCTGCCTGTGGCCAGTCTCACCTCCTTGGCCATCATTTTGTCTGTGTGCTGTTTGCTAAAAGTCAGAATCAGGACCACAGGCTGTACAGTTAGTGAGCTTTATTTTTATAAATGTGTATGTTTTTTCAGTACTAGCATGGTAGAGTGTTGGATTTGATGGCTTAAAGTTTGACGGGTTCTGTTCCTCTCCCTGAACTGAGGCTGGAACAACTTTTTAAGTGAACAGAAGCTAAATAAACTTTATAGTTCCTGTTTGGAATAGATGAGAGAATTTAAGCAGTATTATTCCTGTATACTGGCATCTTTGCTCCCTTCTGTTCACGAAGAGGTAGCCTTGGGTAAGTGAATGTAAAAGTGTGAATTATTTTTGTACTGTCCTTATTTTAAGGTGAACAATTATTTCTGTGTTTAAAATTATCTGTGCTACCTTTGTCAGTTCCTTCATTTAAAAATACCTATGCAAGCTGTCCAGCTTTGCCAGCCTATTATACTTCAGTTAATGATTGCTGTCAGTCAGTAAGAAATCTCAATGTAATAAAATGCCAGCTTGATTTTTTATTATTCATTAGCCTGTGAGTTTGCTTCTGACTGCTGTAAATCTAAATATTTATCATGCAAAAAAAAACCTCCTTTGTGGAGAGTAAGACAAGGGGAAGGCTAGATTTTTCTCACTCTCTGTTCCAAAGAGTCAGAATAACTACAGCTGTGTGTCATCATGGTTAGAAAAGCTGGGAAACTGGCATTGATTTATTTCCAGTCATGGTTCTGATATATAGCCAATCTCTGAAACAAATAGAATTAATGAAGAATCTAGTGAGTTATCTCAGCGCTCATTAGCAATCAAGCAAACAACTTGAAGACAACTGTTCAAACACCAGAAAATAGTTTGAACACTTGCAAGTGCATTTGATTTTTGGCAACCAGGTGTTAACAGAGTGAAGAGGACCTCTTCATGTTTTTCCCTTGTGCCTGCTGCTTGCTTTTCTCACTGCAGATCTCAGATTAATCACACTGCTGTTCAAATGTGGGTGTGCAGTTCGCACTGCTGCTGAGGAAGCCCTATTCTGGAAGATTTTGGGTTGCCTTTAGCTACTGACTGAAGGTAAATCAGTTCCAGAATTTTTCACATCAAGTTCTTCTAATATGGGGTGGAATGAGACGGAAAACAATTTTCATCTTCAAAAACATCTCAGTCCAAGTTATAGAGGCTTTGGGGCAGGTTTGTGGGTTTTTGTGGTTTGTTGTTTTTTAGTGTAGACCGTAAAGTTGCAGATTCCTTTCACATGAAAAGATGTTTCAACTTGAGAAAGTTCAACAAATGTTTAAAACCCGGGTAGGTGGTCTTCTCCGGAGTCTGCTATGTTAGCTTTTGATCATGTGATTTATTCCTCCTGACACTTTATTCTGTCAGAAATGTAAAGTTTGTTTGTACCTGATGGGCCATGACTTAATTGGTTGCATTAAAAAAAACCCAAAAAACCCAACGTGTGCACACACATTCTCTGTACTTGGAGCTCCAGTTATTTAACACATTCTGTTGGCCTCCTCATCCGCTTACCAGAACAGGTAGCACATCCCAACCACTGCTGTTACGGCTTTTATAAAACAGCTAAGTAGAGTTCTAGTCTCTGTATTCTTTTTGTGTTAAAAGTCGTTTCCAGAATTATTGACGTCTTGAAATTTGTCCTAATTTTCTTTGGTCTCTTTGAGGTTCTCTTATCTCTCTAAAATTTTTCTTTGCAAAATTTTCTGCTGTCACAAGCTTGTGATATTTCTGTTTCCAGAAGAGCAGAGAAAAATGGATTCTTAAAATGCTGCGTGTACAGACATGTGACTAGTTACTCACCAAGATCTTGTGGTACAGCACCTTGTTCTTCAGCTGGAAAAGGTGTCTTGTAAATGTTTGTCTTTCCGAATTTAATATTTCTGGCTGGGAAGTCTTGTCTAACTGGCTGAAATTTTTGAGGTTTCCCCTGCATGTGCTGAGAGATTTATCTGCATTTAGGAGTGCAACCCGTCTGTTCTAAAGGATGCTGGGCAAGCTCCTTTTATTTGTACTAGAAGTCATTTGTCCTGCCTTTTTTAAAAGAATTTGCTTTTGTGGTGATGTTTGAGTTCACCCTTGATTAATCTAAAGCAATCCTGTGGTGCTTTTTCTTATTTATCTTTAAGGAGGAAAAAGTCTAATCTCGACCTCACTACCACCAGCTGTTCTCATTTTAATGCTCTTAATTTCTTCATGGTGCGTGCATAAGTTTTACAAAATTGAAATCTTGACACGTCTAGATTGCTACAAGGTTCTTGTCTCTTTGGTGCTTTGTGGGCCAGATTCTTTCTTATAAAACAAAATCCCTCTTTTGGTCATATTCTGAGACAAGATGAGATGCTAAATAAGTCAGTGCAACTGTTACGGAAGTCGATGGAGCATTAAAACGTCAAACCACCTGCCTGGTTCCTTCTGTAGTTTAATAATATTTAAAAAAAAAATGGCTTACTGTAAGCTACTTGCTTTGTATATGTTTTTGGGTGGTGGGCTGAATTTCTTAGTTCTTCAAGGTGTACAGAAATGACCAGTGGTGTGCCTATAGTGGTCACAGAATGCAAATCTTTGCTGAATCTTTACCAAATATGGTGAAGTTTATGGAGGTATGAAGTTACGCCATCTTCTTTCTTAAAAGGAGTGTTCTATGATCTGCTTGTGCTATCCTAGCAATGTTTACAATGACTGCTGTAAATTGGAAGGAGGTGAGGAGGTTGGATGACGAATTTTCAAAATTAATTTAGAAAAGTTGGCTGACACTAGCACAAAGATACTTTTTGGCTATTCTTTCCAGCTAAGTAGCTTTATTAAAGTCTGCATCTGCATATTTCTTTGAGACTTCTAAACCTCCTCAAGTTTCCTGTCAAAATTCTTTATTCAAGTGGTTTAGAGCTCAGTTGTAACAGTCTGAGTCAAATAATACAGTCTGAGATATTCTAAAAGTGGATGTAAACAAGTCAGAAAACTTACAGCAAGTGGCAAGCACACGCAAAGCGTGCACTCGGTCGGCAAAGCTCTGCGTGCGTGGAAATCTGATGTAAAGTTCCCTCTGTAAATCTGGAAGCTTGCTTTCACTGGCTGCACTATCCTCATTTCTGGGAGTTGTTCCTTTGGTGGTGTTTTTTTCTCAGAGCTCCATCAACAATCAGCCGAGTATCTGCTGCTGTTCAGAACTCAGAATTCACTGGCTTGTTTACTAGGCAGTTTTCCTCTCCATGAGAATCAACTGCTGCATGCCCTGAAATGGTCATACTGGCTTTCAGATTGCTTCTGAGATAGAGGACTTCGTTCAGACTTTTGCCAGGCTTGGGACCTCGGGGCTTGCCTACACAGTAAAATAACTGTGACATGTATAGGCAAACCCAGGGCTAGCTGTAATTAGCATTGGTGACAACAGCAGTAAAGGCAGAGTAGTGCGGGTTCAGCCGGTGCTCAGTGAGGGGGAAGCCTGCTGTGGTAGCTACGTATCTTGGTTGGAAATTGAAAACATATCCTAGAAACTCGGCGTTGGCCCATCTTTATTGCGATTGTGATGACGCTGGGGAGATTGTGAGGTGGTTTTGGTTGGCTGGCCCAAGCCATGGTTGCATCCTTCTGCTATGTATGGGAACTGTTGTGTTTCCATAACACCTGCACATAAAGAAGGTTCTTCAGATGAAATTCCTGTAGGTGAAGGGAGGAAAATAATCTGGCATGGCATTTCTTGGGTGTGGACTTTCTCTTTGATCCCATTCCATGACAGCTCATGTATAAGTGTTAGGGTACGTGACAAGGTATGTATCAGGGTTTCAAATAAAGCAAAGTTGGAACTAAGGTGCTATTTAGTGACAATTTGTAGTGCTTTTGGTGTAGATCATCTCCCCGGCTCTGTGACTTCTACACATATATCGGATGTCCAAGGCCTGGGAGGCTTGCTCTTTCAGGGGACCTTGTGCGCATGAATGAGACTCTTCTCCATGTTACTCTGTTTTGCAAGTGGAACCCATTTTTATGATGATGTAGTTAGAGACGGACACCAGCTTCACTGCTGAGGTGGGACTGCAGAAACCATGAGATACACACCCTCTCCTCATGTTCTTCTCAGTCCCTTGTGTGAACACGGGGTGAGGAGAGGGGGACTTGGGCATGGCAGCACCGGCAGTCCTGGCATGGCCATCACCCTTCTTCACCACAGACTGCAAGGAGGAGGATGACACCTGTGCTTTGTTTTCAGATGTGAGGGCCCTTCCTCCTCCTGTTGCCTTGTGGCCCCAAAGCACCCAGCTCCTGCCTTTTCTGTCCTCAAACTTCTCCCAGTTCAGCTGTGAGTGACTTCCCTTCCTCCAGCAGTGGACTCTTATCTTTCCAGCCCAGCCATCTAGTATTTTGGAGAAGTAGTGATAACTGCCCCTGTATGTACCTCAGCAAGAAACAGAGGAACAGGGGCAAATCTGCTCTTCCAGAGAGCAGGAAAAGCAGTTTTCATGGTCCTTCCAAGTTTCTACATGGAACAGTATCCTAGGCTGCACAGGCACTAATGCTAAGGCTTGTACAGAAGACCCTTTTTGCTTATAAATCTGCGTTTTGGTTCCATGGTTTGTGCTGTTCTCACTTCGAGGGTAAAATGCCATTTAGCTGTTAAAGAGGTTAAATTATGTGCTAGGTTTGGACACAAGTCCAGCTGTTCTGTCTGTGTTTCATTGCAGCTTCTACCTGCGTGGAAGTAAACCCCTGTGCAAGGGGAAAAATGTTCATAGCTGTCCAGCTATTTTGATTTCTGCTTTTTAAAACCAATCTAATTGATACTTTATAAATTGGCATGGGAAGAATAGAAGGATCTTAGGGGAAAAAAAAAAAGGTTGCAAAGTGAATGTCATGGCTACAAATGGTTTCTCTTTGGGGTGGGATGCATTTTTTAATTATCTTCTACAAAGACTGTAGAGAGATGAATGGAACAATTGTTCAAATGATGGTATTTCCATGAGCTCACAGGCAACGAGCCTTACTTATCCAACTATGTAAGACAAAGAAAGCTCAGGCAATTAATAAGAGCACTTGGGACATGATTTCATTCGGAATGGACGAGCCTGAGAAAACAGCTATTTTGAATCAGAGCAGGATAAACACAAAACAGTCTTCCTGTGCAATAAAATCCCTTGTAGCTAGGTGCCAAAATATGGTCTGTTAGAGCCATGGGGTATTTGCCCAAACCTGGACTTTTGGGATAAGCAAATTCCTTTTCAAATACTCACAATAGTGGCAAGTAAAGCCTATGTGTGACTTGAACTGCTGGAGCCAGTGCTCCCAGCAGGAACCTGAAACAACAAGAGGTTCTGCATGAGTTGTTTGCCAAGTTGGTAGGGTGGGCGCTTGGGAGAAAGAAGGTACTGTTTTGTACAGTCACGTTAAATACCATCTTGGAATAGCTGTAGATCCACTACCTTGGCTACCATTAAACAGATATATTTTTTTCTTACTGGCATAGAAAAAGAGCATTAAATACTTTTCTTTCCAGTAAGCCTTTTTTGTATCATTTTGGACAGTAACGGCTGCTGGAACGGCTTCTTTTCTGCAGGTGGCTCTTAGATGTGCTAGTGGCAATATCTCAAGTATCTTGTTCTCAGGAATGCTGTTCAGGTTCTGTGTGCAGTAAGGGTTGTCTCTGGTTTGCTTTTCTCCAGCCCTCTCTCCTTTCAAACAGGCTCCTGGATTTTTAAAGCATTTCTTGTTTTCTTCCTATTTCTTGTGTTTTCAGATGTTTCAACTTTGCTGCTCACTTTTTGAACAGCTTTACATAAAAATAACAGGGGTATGTGTGTGTGTGTGTGTGGGGGGGGGCGGGTGTCTTGCTTTCACAGAATCACAGAACGTTAGGGATTGG
>NW_010314226.1:0-9215 GCF_000700745.2 Antrostomus carolinensis
GTTGCAGTCCAGTGTTTTGCTGCTGTGTAGAGGGAGGTAGTTTTGGTACTTGTTAATCTCATACTGTGCAAGCCTGGTGTGACAGCAGATACCTTCAAAGGTAAGATCCCTGGAGCAGTGTGGAGCACAGGGCTGATAAGGAAGGGGCACAGGATGACACTGGAAACCCTGGGGCTATAAGCAACTCAAAAACAGTCAGAAGTGAACATTTGGGAGCTGGGCAAAGCAACTGTAGGAGTTTCAAAGAGAAGCAGGAAAAGCCATTTACTCTATCCCATTTTACTGTCTGGTTTTGCATGCTGTGGGCTGGAAGATAACTGAGGCTCAAGACATGACTTCAGTGTGTGCAGCTAGCTCAAGGCACACAGAGAAGGGGAGGATGCTGCCTACATCCCATTTTCCCAGTGAAGGATTGAAGGCTGAGTGCCTGGGATAACCTGCTTTCCAATTGGAGTCAAGGGCCTCAGAACCCAGAGGGGTGGCTGAAGGGTGAGCTGAACAGCAGAGTAAGGGATGGAAAGTAGCTCCTGTGCAGCTATTTAGGTGCCCCCAGGATTTGTGTGGATCAGAGGGAAAGCTGGTGCCCTGCACTGCAGTAGCTCATGTGTGGGCTCCCTGGCCTCCCCAGGGTGATCCTGGTGACCCTCTGGTGACTGGCTGTGTGACAAACACAGCCCTGAAGCAGCAGCTGCTGGCTGTGTGCTGTCTCTGTGGTCACAGACATGCTGTGTCAGTTGCTGGTACAAGGCTGTTCACTCAGAAATGTCAATGTTGACACTGAGTACCTACAGGATGACTTCATTTTCTGTTTGGAGAAGCAGAAGAGCTTGTTCCTTGTCCCTTAGATCTGTGGCATGTAGTGTCCAGCAGTGTGCTGGCTCTGCTCCTCTCCTGGGATTTAGCTTTTGGTATTCCTGTCTCGAGCTTTTCATCTATAGGCAGGAAACAAGAACTGAAAAATGCATGCAGTGGTGAATTTCATCTCATACTAATGTTCACAAGAACTGATGAAATGACAAGTTGCAGGTGACCTGCTTCTGTGTTGTTGGTAGAGCTAGCTCTCATAGTAGTTACTCTGATGTGTAAGTTGAGGAGAGAAATGAACATGGGGAAACTGGAAACAAGTCCCATAACTTTGTTAAAATAAAATGAGATGAACTTTTCCAGTGAGTCTGGAAAGCCTTTTTTCTGCTTTAAAAAGCAGAAATCTCAAAAATGAAGTGCTTCTAAAGGTGTTGGCATTTCTTTTCATGTTTTTTTTTAGTGAGGTCTTGACTCAGTACCTTCATTGGAGCTGCTGTTGGACAAATAGGTGCCCCCAATTTACCTCTAAGGTCATAGTTCTGTTAATGGCTTCTCACAACTTGTACTGGAGATTGAGTTCCAGTGATACCTTAAGACTTGTGGTGTTCCCAAAAGCAGCATTTCTCTGTGCAGTGGCAGCTCCCTGGTGGGTGCAGGGTTTGTCATGTGTTCTGTGACAGGAGCAATTTCTCAGCCCTGACCTCCATGAGGCAGAGTCTTCAGCTGGGCTGTCCCTGGCTGTGCTGAGGGGATGTTGCTGCTCTGCCTGACACTGGTGTCTTTCCCAGTGAACCTCATGCAGTTGGACGTGTTTTCAGAAGCCAAGTGTTGACAGTGACAGGCTTGGAATCCTCTTCATGTTGCACAGGCAGCCCTGGCTGACAGGTTGGTTCTTTCTGATTCCCTGGTTGACTCTTGCAGAGCACTGGAAGGGCTTTAGTTGCTTAAGTAACAAAACATTTAATTCAAAAGCAAAGCCAGGGATGTTCTGGCTTCAGAAAGACAACTGAGGAATCTTTTTCATTATGTGGTCTGCTGGACTTGCACAACAGGCCATAGTGCTGGAGTTAACATAGTGCTTGTTCTGAAAGGACAGTGAAATAGTCCAACCTGCACAGAAAAGAGGGAAATTAGATGCAGAGACTTGGGGCAGTTTGAGGATCTACTTGACAAAAGGAACATGGCAAGTGCAGTACCAGAAAACTTGAGGTTGAGTATGAGAAGAAAAAAAAACCAACCAGTTAAAATGAAAAGATAAACTTAATTTGGTGGAACAAAGATTCTGTGGGGGGAATCTGCTTCAGCTGTCCTAGGTGCTTTAATTCCTCCTTTCTGAGGCACCAGTGCAGTGAATCTTCAGCAGCAGCAGCACTTGCTGAGTGACACTGTCTGACAAACAGCAGCACAAGAGATGCAGCTCTAGTGATGTTTGCCTGAAATGAAATGCTGCAGCATTCACATGAAGAATGAAGCTTTTCTCCTGACACTGAGAGGTGTGGGAAGAAGCAAAGATGATAGAACAAGGACAATGGTAAAAACAGTTTGAGCTGATTTATCATGTTGTTGGCCAGCCTGGGAGGTGCAGCCCCTGCTGCAGCAGAAGGCCTGGTGTGGGTTGTGCAGCCACACAAGCAGAATGGGCACAGGCTGATTGGGGCTTCCTGGCTGGCTGAAGACCTGGAGCTACACACATCTTCCAGTGTGGTGCTCTTAATGCTGCTTCAATTCCTCCTGTCAGCCTGAACTGGCTCAGCTTGTGACAGAGGCAGTGCTGGTCCCCATGTGTTTGTCCTGGGTGTTTGGAGGAGGAAGGGATGGGTTTAAAAAACTGGGTACAGGGGGAAAACTTCCCCAGAGAGTTCAAGCTTTGGGTTGTGGACATACTTGGCGATCTTCCAGCCACTGGAGAGACCAGGGAAATAGGTGGGTGTGTAATGATGGCTCTGGGGCTTGATGTGCAGAATACCAATGTTGATGACAGCTGGCTACCAAGAAATCCTACATGATTGTGTGTTTTAGCACTTGATTTAACCACATGGTGTAAATGTGAGGTTGTAACCCATGTTCATGAACTGTGCTGGGAAAGCTTTGCTTGTGCAATTGTGGTGTAGTTCAGTAACTGAAGTTGAATGTGCCTTTGAGGAAAATAAATAGGCTTTGACTTCAGAGGAGTAGTTGGGTATTAACTGATGACTTCCAAGCTATCAGAAAGCCATTTATTTCTGTTTATTAAACAACTGTCATGCCAAAACGTAGACATCCTTGCAAGAATGAGACTACTGCCTCTTTTTGCTCTTGTATCTAGTTTAAAAGGTTCTCTTTTGCTTTAATCATAATACTTACACCCTGAATCAGAGTCCATCCTCTAAGGGAAGCCTACATTTCAATTTAGGGCTGGTAACCACTTCTGATTAAGAAGTTGGTGAGGTGCAGAGGCTGATCCAGGGTGGCTCTACAGATCATGTCCTTGTTCCATTGTTCATCCAAGGTGATGGGGCTGCTGTGTTGCTGTCACCATGCAGATGGCTCAGAAGTTGCCATTGCAGTGGAGGGAGTTGGTTGATCCCTACCTGGGTGTGTGTTCCTCATTGGGCACTTTGTGACCCTCCTTCTGAGGCCTTGTAGGAGTCTGCAGAGCCCATGAGTCCCTGAGCATCTTGCAGGTCTCTAAATACACCCTGGTCTCTATTCCCAGCTGAATACACTTCAAGGAAACTGTTCTTGATGTCTACAAGTAAAACCTGACTGCTGGTCCCTGCTGCCTCCACCTTGCCCATGAACACTGCACGTTCAGGAGGGGAGACCTGAGTCTGGAGTAATTGAGTTGGCACAGTTTGATTCCACCAAGTTTTCCTGCTTGACTACTGGGACACAGTTGATGAGCTCTGTACTCTGAAGTGAAACAAGAAAACTGACCTTTTGGTGGCTGAGAGGTTTTCTGTTTTGTTTTGAAGCACTTAACTGTCACATTCTTCTTCCGAACCTGTCTGGATGAACAGTCAACTGAGCTGGGCAATTCTGCTCTTTCTGAATGAATTACCCAGGTGTCAATTGATCTCCCCTAAACTTGAGAAGCAGCCTTGCTGACATGAGTTATGTTTAAAATATTAGCAAATGGGATTTTTAACACCTCAAGCATGTGAGTCCTGTTGCAGACTGCAAGGAAGTAGCCCCTGTTCTTGTGGGTGTTCTTTCCACAGATCAGACCTAATTTGTATTAAACATTTAATGGTTTAGGATCACTTCTATTTTTCTAGGTGGTGGTTACAGTCAATACAAATTCAACTTTGCTAGGATGTTTTTAAAGATTAAAAATAAATACAGAAATGAGCTTGGCAGAAAAGAACCTGTGAAACAAAGCAGGAGTAAAACACACATCAGCAGAAACACAAAGCAGAGCTGCTGCTGCACCCTGGCATCCTGGTCTTTCAAGATGGGTTTTAATAAGGAATTGAATGGCAGCTTTCCTGCCTCTGGTGAATGGCACATAAATACCACCTGAAGAAATACATGTGCAGAGAGCAGCAGGCAGGAAGGCAGCTTGTTAGATCTGCCCTTTGATTCCAGTTCCTCCTGGTGGGTCTGTCCTACTTGAAGTACAAAGGAAATGAATCTTGGACTGCTTGTTTGTTTGTTCACCTGTTCAGCTTGAAAGAGCCACAACTTGACATGAGATTCCAGGAAAGCTGCACTTGCTGTAGTGGCCAGAGTGACAAGCAGCTGAAGCTGTTGACTGCCCTCTTGTTTACAAGCCTGACCTCAGTTGCTTGTTACTCCAAATAATTAAACATCCCACTTGCATTTTCTAGGTCCTTGCTTAAGGTTTTTCTGTTTGTGGAAATAAGCTTTTCTTTAGTCCCAATTTATTTGGAGGATTTGTTCTAGGAGAACTTCCCATTGTATAGACTTGTTAACATGTTCCCTTGCCAGAATAATTGGGGTGAAAGAATGAAAATGAAGAAAATAGCCTTGACTAGGATGCAAACATGCCTGTGCCAAGTGGAGTGGTTGCTGCTTGGTGCTTGCTCTCCAGAGTGCTTGTTCAGTACTACTGCTCTTTCTTGCTGCTGATGGCTGGTTCTTCACTGTGGTGGCCACATGGACATATGTTGGTTAGGTTTGGTAAAAGATGGAGTAGAGAGTCTTCACTGATGGGATTGGGGCAAGGGGTGGTAGTGAGGCAGGACCTTGGTGTTTAACTTGAGCTTCAGCCCTCAATTGTCTTTGGGGAAGAAGTAAAAAAAAACTGCTGTAAAACTGTCTGAATTCACTTGCTGCCTGAGCAGGACTTCTTGTTGGGATCTTAGTTATCCCTGATGCACAAGTCCTCTGCAGTCAGTGATGTCTTGTTCCCAACTGTTGTCCATTGCCACTGTAACCTGAAAAGATTTTACTCTCCCAAGCTCCAAGTGCCAGTTCTCTAGTCCTGTGGTCAACTCCTGCAACTGAGCTCCTCCTGTGAACAGCTCTTGTGTTGCAGCTCAATAAAGTTAATTTCAGTGTTCCTGGTGTGTGATTTTTATATGTAATAAAGCCATCTGCTTCCCTACTCTGTTAATAACTCTAAACAATTCAGCTTAGTTTCTTTTGGTAAAAAAATTGGGTTAAACACCAACTCTCTTTCCTTATGGCAAAGTAAATGCATACACACAGGCCATTTGCATAAGTTTTCCATTTCATACATATAACCTCCATCCTATTTTCCAAGATCACAAGTTAATGCTGGCCTAGTTTGCCTAAAGGGTGAGGGCTTTTACTTGTAGGGTGAGGCTTTCAGCAGTGAGTAACTGATAGTATACCAAATTAAGGCTCACAGTGAGAAGAAAAATAGAAGGAAGGACTGTCTCTTTTAATTAGCCATCAGCTTGACAAAGAAGCTTTTCAGTTAAACACCTTAAAAGGAGCAAGGGATAAAAGTAAATAGGTAAGGATTTTGAAGTGAAAACAGCGGGATAACTAAACAGTCCTTTGTACTGTGTAGTAGTAGTAGCTGTGCATGGAGCCAATTTCAGTGCTGAACAGAAGTTGGTGTAAGACTTGCTTCCCCTGTTTCCTTACCACTGGCTGAGAGGCTACAACTTGCCCTGTTCCATAAGCACTGACACCAGTTACCAAAGAGTTGGTGTAAGACTTGCTTCCCCTGTTTCCTTACCACTGGCTGAGAGGCTACAACTTGCCCCGTTCCATAAGCACTGAGGGAGAGCATGTGAGGATGGAAGTGAGCTGCTTGCCAGCTGCTGCCTCCTACCACAGTTGTTCCTGTTGTTACTGGTTTTTAAACTGGTGTTATGTTTGAAACTTAAGTTCTAACATCAAGGTGCACAAATAATCTTCTGGTTCATGTCCTCCCTGAACTCTGACACCGTTCTCAGAATTAAAGGTGTCTACAAGCCAGTGTGTTCACAGCTTCTCTCTTCCCTTCTGTGCTGTTCTTTAACTCCTTCTGGAGATCAGGGTCTGGGCTTTTTCTTCTTTTCTTTCTTCAAACAAATGGTGTGGTGGCTGCCCAGAATTGCCACTAAAATTCTCTGGCCCATAGTTTATTAGATGTGTCCAGCACAAGATGGGAAGGGGATGGTGAGCCAAAAAGGGAGCAGCCAGGCAGATGCAATGCCCTGGCTCATTCTGTGTGATATTGGCTGAGGCATGAGGGGAGAGTTGGGGAATGTTAGTGAAGAGCTGTTGTTTTTTCCAGACTGCTCTGTGTTGGGATCAGAAGAAAGCAAGACTGAACTTTCCTGTCCAGTTTCATTAGTTGTGTGAACTTTGAACATGTGTGATGCTCAGGAATGTACTTTCTTGTCCAGTTTCATTAGTTATGTGAACTTTGAAAACATGTGATGCTGAATGTACCTGGGGCCTGGTCACTGTCCTGTTTTGATGATCATTTTCTCCTCTCTTCGTGGGCCTTAGCACCATCCTTTTTGAGCGAAGCAAAGAACTATTTCAGTGTAATAGTTGGTTTGATCAGAATCCACTGATGCATCAATTCAATGAGGGGAAAAGTCCAAAGAGCCTCCAATTGTAGAGGAATCTTCAGGAAAGAAAAGCAAATAATAGTTGGTTTGATCAGAATCCACTGATGCATCAATTCAATGAGGGGAAAAGTCCAAAGAGCCTCCAATTGTAGAGGAATCTTCAGGAAAGAAAAGCAAATAAATGACCGTGTGTCCCCGCATTTCCTTTAGTTGTCCTTCCTGTTACCAGCTGGGCTGGAGAGAGGCACGTGGCCTGTGGTTATCAAATGAAAGTGATGTTGTTAAATTTGTCCAAAATTTCTGAAAGGCTCATTTTAAGCACTCATTTTCTAACAGGAAAGGTGGTTTTAATTTTGCATTTTAAAAGCTTTATGTAGGTGCTGTCCAGGCTTAGCAGCAATGTGGTTATACAGGATTTCCACGAGAGTATTTGCCTTGTCTGCCCAGGTCAGAGGTATTTGACGTGACAGAATTGGTGTGAGCTGGCAAGGCACGAACATATTTCTGTTTTCTGGAATGTCTTGAATTTTTCTTTGTCATTTTTTTGAGGTATTTTCCCTCATGATTTCTCCCTGTAATCTGTGTTGGTGGATTCTATCATAGGGGTTGTTTTGTATTTGGGGGGAGTAGGGGTTTGTGTTTTGTTTGTTTGGGTTTTGTAGTTTTTGTTGGTTTTTTTTTAATTATTATTCTCAGACTTGTGATCTTGAGAGGTTCAGACAGAAAAGGTTCAAACACAAAAGTCTGGGATGTTTATTAAATTGAGTTATTGTGAAGAGATGCATCATCACCAGTTTCCCTGAGAAAGGGCTGTAGTTCCCTCACTGCCACATGATGTGGCAATTCCCTGACTGAAAAATCTCTGCAGGAGGAGAGTGAAGTGCTTCGACTGTGACTCTTGTTGGCCACAGAGCTGTGCTACCAGACAGAATTCAAATGTGGGTGTTTTAAATAACTTGAGAGCATCTGTAGAAAGTTTTTGTCATCTTTTATCAGAGGGAGAATTTTTGACTCACACTTTGCTTGTTGGTTGTGCCTTGCCTTGTTTCTGCCAGCTCAGCTTGTTGCAGCCGCTGCCCAAGCACTGCAGTGGGCAGATGCTCGTCTTTCTGTCTGGTTCTGGTTCAGTTCTCATGAAGCATTTCTTGTGGTCCAGCATATCAGGTATCTGTGACTTTGTCCAAAGGAAATTGTAAAGGATTGAATAACTGACAAGGTGGGGTGTATAATGAAAACAGTTCTGATAAAATTAGGCTAAAAATACAATAATACAATTTAGCATACTTTTTATGCCTGAAAGAGGCAAAAGTGTGAAGACCAGGATCCTTGGACTTCCACAGTGTACTTACTTTCATTTTTCTTTTTCCATTCTTTTTCAGGACAGGGAAAATCATTTAAGTCAGCACAGCTCTGCCAAATACTTTGGTGTTTGATCAGCAAAACCCAACATCCTCCCTGCCCCAACTGCCTGCGCTGAAATGGCATCTGGTTCCAACAATGCTGTGGGTTAACACAGAGGGAAGCTTTTACTGGGCATGTTTCTATTTTCTTTTCTACTTGGGAGTAACTCAACATGCAGATGACATTTTTAAAACTGCAATTTGGTCCTACATGTGTCTTTTGAAAAATGGTAGAAATTGAGGCATATGACAAAGTCAGTTTGTGGGTTAATACTATTGGAATAGTTCTACAAAAAGTTGTATTTGTTCATTAAGTTAATAAAGATATTACAGATATGGTATGTTGTGCATGTTTGCAATTCAGAAATGGAGGGATAGAGTCAGACCCCGTGGTCATTTAAATTTTTGTAGTCTCATTATTTTAATGGGCTTGAGATCCTTTACACGAGCTCATCAACCTCAAAAATGTTCAAGCGGACCTTCTGATCCCCAGAATGAGCGTTTGTCTCCTTCCTTGCTCACCTCACTCCCATCACAAGTTGCATTTTCAGTTTCTCTGCCTTTTTCCCTTCACTGCCTACAACTGGGAATTGCAAAAAGCTTTCCAGATGTATAAAGCCAGTGACAGAGCACAGCTTGTTCCAAACCACTGCCTGGAGGCAGATTTAAAGGAATCAAAAAGAGCAGCTACGAAAGAATCCTCGTGGAGACACCGCAGAGTGATGGGATCAGAGCTGCCCTGCTCTGTGCATTTTGACAGAGGCTGCTCATTTATGGGTGGAGGATTTAATAGCAACACAATCTGCATTACAGCTCACCCGACTGTATCGCATCTGTCCAGGGGATGGCTCTGGGTGGAGAGCTTCCACAAGCAAAATGGCTTTAGAACTCCTGTGTGTATTTTACAGGAGAGAAAACTTTAGGAGTTCAATTTAAGAAATGTTATATGGATGTATTTGTCCAACATGTTAAGAAGCAGTCTTTGCTCTTACTGTCAACAGCATTTGTTTGTGTAACAGCAGGAACTCGCTTC
>NW_010314227.1:0-41601 GCF_000700745.2 Antrostomus carolinensis
CCCAACATTCTGTGATTCTGTGATACATAGAACCAAAATTGGTTTTTTTACAACAGGATTGCCAGCAAAACAGATTATTCAGGGGGCAAGTTCTCTTCCTATACTTCATTTCCTAAATGATAATTTTCCAAGACCAAAAACTAAATTATTAATTTCCAAGATCAAAAACTCATTTTTAACTTTTTTTATTTTTTTTATTTTTTTTTTAATTAGCTAATCATTACTGCTTTGCTTGCTGGATATCATTTATAAAATTACTTTTGGTGCCTTGCCACTTATACTTTATATATATATATAATTGAAATGATAGAGATTAAATAAAAAAGCCATAAATTTTACCTTTCCTATGGATATAGAATGCTTTAATTACATAAAACTGAAGACTCCTTTTCATGTTGCTTCAAAGCAAATATCATTATTGTAGCAATTTAATTCGGCAATATCACTTAGCAGCAGAATATCACACCATTATAATAATTCATAACAGACTAGGTTATGGTTTTGTCTACTTTTCCAAGTCAGAAGTAAGAATAACCACACTTAATATTTTCCTTTCTCATTCAAGTGTTTAATTTCACACACAGACACAAAAAAAACTTAGGCAGCATCTAATAGTGTCTGTTTCCAAAATGCACATGATATTTGCCATGTGCTTACAAGTTTTTTATAATTAAAAATATTAATATTGGAAAATAGTATCAATCCATTATATGAATGCTACACAGCATCATTGTCATGACAGTCAAATTAAGACTATTTTTAACTCAGGTATTTTATATCAGATTTTAGATAGATGAAATATATAGAAATATACATTTTATATTAGAAGCATATTTGACTATAGATGACTCAAACTACATGTGTGATACAGTTTTACATTTTTGATATCAGTAACTACAAAAAATTATACTGGTATCTTCAATTTATACAAAAAAAGGTTCATTAAAACTATCCTAATTTATATATCCCAAGGACTGTGAAATATTTTCTTGGATTGATTTTAACATTTCTGAGCTTGATCAAGGTTTTAAGTCCATTTCCTACTCCGCAATACCTTAATAATCAGTAGATACAGATTTTGACAAAGTATATAGTTTAAAAATCCTATGCTTTAGGAAAAAGGAAAAAGAAGAAAAATGCATTTTAAAATATTTTTAGTGTATATTTCTCATTTATTTATTTTAGTTACATGCTGTTCTACTAAAACTGTGTTAGCAAGGTCTGTTTAAAGTAGGTGAATTTGAAACATTCACATAATTTGGTGAGAGGAGCGATTTGATATACTAGAACTTTTGATTGAACCTCTTACAAATTGCACTGATGCAGTCTTTAAATTCTACTCAATTTACTCATGGTTCTAGAAAATGTATTTCTGAACCTTTTTAAACTGCAAATTTAACACCTCCAAAATTTAAATATTGTACTGCTAAAAAATATACTGTCATTATATCTAACTTTATAATAGGTAGGTTTTTATTTATACGCATAACGCAAGATATCCATTTTATTGATGTTGATTTAAAATCTGTTTTTCTAGGAGTCACTGAATATTAAAGTTTAGTAATGGTTTTGTAATGTCATTTTCAGTAGATAAAGCTCTTGGAGATACTATTTTGTTCTTATTAACTTGCTGCCAAAATCAGTGCTAACTGATCAAATGTGACTTTGATTCTGGGATGATATTAGCCATAGAAATCAGCCAAAACAGAAGATGTTTCTTTTCATTTGTCACTCATGGTATTCACTGCAACTCTATTTCTAAATTTTCTTAGTCCCTCAGGGAAATTTCATCACTTTCCATTGACATAACAATTGTTTTTTAGCTGACATAAGTTTGATGAGTCTCCTGCAGCAACTTCACTTAAATAACCTGTAAGTAGTGGGAATATACCAGTCAAGGTACTTGAGATTGTTTTTAAAGGACTTTAGCATTTACCTTTTATATGACTGCAGAACATTAATGGATTTTCTTCATTTCATAAATTTGAAAAACCAATTACTCACATATAGAGCAGATGAGGGGACAGATGTGATAGGTCTTTATATGGAAATTACACCTTGGTGCCTAGTGATTAATGAACAGTTGTAGAGATTCTGAGTTTGTGATAACTTCTATTTAAAACTAACAATGTTGACTTGATAGGAAAGATTCATGCCTTTTGACCAGCTTCCTGTTGAATTAAAGATTAGCCTTTGTACCCTAAACCATAGTCCAACATTCTTACATACTTTTTCCAACTCTGCCATATTCAGTTGTTTTGTGCTACACGAATAGACTGACTTTAAAAACTATTAACAATATTTACCTACAATGAGATTTGCCTGTTCATCTTCCAATATGAAACACTTTATTTAGTTTCTGGATATGATTAACAGATTTTGTAGATTATGAGACTTCTTAGAAGCTGGTTGTAGTGGTAACTGTTGAGATGAGATGTCAGATAAGGCTAACTGAAAAGGAATTCTTAGTCCCTCTCCATTTTTTTCATCATCCAACAGTATTTATGAAAATTTTAGAAGCTAGTATTTCTATAATCAAAGGACAATAGATGCTAAATTTGTAAATATTTATGCAAGAATGTTTCAAGCTATAATTTTAGGAACATCATAAAAACAGGCACATAGCTGTTCAGCACAGATATCCATTTATTTATAAAAAACTGATCTCTGGCATGAAACTACTTGTCTTTGGGGAATAACTTGTTCCAAATTTTAGTCCACCCATCTTAATTTTAATTTTTAAAAATGGAATTTTGCGTTTGCTTATAAGAGAACTTGTCTCATGGAGCATCTTGTGTGAAATGAAGTCTTGAAATGCAGAAGAAACACTGGAACTTCACCTTCCAAAAGTGGAAGAAGTCAGGACTTAAAGCCACTACTTAAAATATTTTTATTTATCGAGTCCTCTACCTTCTATGGAAGGGAGATTTAGACTGGACTGATAGTCACTTTTGTTTCAAATTTAGAAGCAAAATTTGCCAAGTGTATCACACACACTCCCTTGTGACACCTGGAGCTTCAGAATGATTCCTACAAATATCTTGCTACACATCAAGTGGCTTTCCTGATTACTGCTAGTTGCTTGAAGATCTTTTTATCACCAATTTTGAAAACAAGGCTATGCATTTTACATAGATGTATGCATTGCTGCATGTTAGGGGAGCTAGCTAGAGGAACTAACCTTCTCTTCTAGGGTCCCATGAACGTGTCATTAAGAATTATCATATACACAGAAATAGAGTTAAGTCCCAGCATTTGATAGACAAAATAAAATCACCTTTAACAAACACGAGCGCAAGGTGGAAGCAAAAATAACTTTATTTGCTAAATTCAAAATAAACAACAGTTTACAAATATTTATCAAGAGAAACACACACACATAACTGAAAGAACCATCTATCAGTCTTGTATTTACAGTCATTTAAGTTAAAATAATTCAGGTCACACACCTATTAAGGGCACCTGGGTTGACCTTTATTAGTTTAAACATTTAACTAGTACATCACCAGTGTCCAAGTCACTGGTTGGCAGACAGCTATTTTGAATATGTGTTTACTGAATTAAAAAGATGGTAATAGATAGTGGTTTGGGAGTTTGGATGAAAACACATAGTATGTTTACGCTCGTAAGCTACACATAGAATCACAGAGAATCATAGCATGGTTTGGGTTGCAAGGGACCTTAAAAATCATCTAGTTCCAATCCCCCCACATAGAATCATAGAATAATTTAGGTAGGAAAAGATCCTTAAGACATCAAATATGTCAAAGAATAAAAACTAAGTTTTTGTTTAAGCAGTGTGCCTAGTGACCATTAGTAGCCACACAGACAGTAATAGGAAAATCTCGGGAAAATCTGATTCTAAAATAATAATGAGGACAAATGTTTAGGACGTTACTTATTCTCCAGTAACATATTATTTATTACATTCCAGTTTGACAAGTCTGATCTGCCTCTAGATCAGAATTTTACTGCGTCTTTTTCTTCAGTATTTGATCTGATTTTATATGTAAAAAAGAAGGCAACAAAAAATAAAAATAAAGTGATGGTAGATCCTCATATTATCTCAATGATCTCTCCAAGGTGCATTGAGGCCATGCTTCTTCTGATTAAATTTTTCAGGTTCTCCAGGATCAATAACAGAACTGAATGCTCAGACTAGACTGAATATGCCCTTCATTTAATTTTCTTCAAACAATATAGATTCTTCTGATAAAATGGCCTCAGGAGATGTGGCTCACTATGTAGATTTGTATTTTCTAAATAGGAATCATTAAGGTGCAGTACCACCTGAGGAACTTGTGTGACTACATGGTTATTACTTCTTCACATGGAAAATTATATCAGCTTTGAACACTTCATCTCAAGCTAGGCAAAGTGGAAATACCTTCCAAAATTTTCCAGCACCTCACAGTGTCAGGGTGTTAGTGCACTGGATTTATGGAATGCACCAAACCTGTTATTGATCCATTAATTATCTCACAGAATGAATTTTTTTTCATATATATATATACATAAATGCCTGGGCCTAATCAAAAGTACTCAAATCACTAAGTAGATGTTACCAAATGTGTTTACAATCCTGTGTTCCCCAACAAAGGAGAAAGGGATAATATTTTTAAAACCATCTATCAGTGCTCCAAAAGACAAAAGAAAATCACTGGGAGAGTCTAAACAAATTTTCCCCTCACTATTATCATGGACAGCAAATCTATGGGAAAAAAATATATAAGAAGCCTGATTCTACAGTGCTGTCACTCCATTGGTTTTGGTGAAGAAGCTGTGTTCTACAGCAAGGTGAAGCAGGATTGGGTCTTTATGACTACATAAAATTTAGGAAGTTCCACTACCATAGTTAAATTATGTGTTTATTATTTAGATAATTTTAGAGTCAGTAATTATTATGCAAAATATTCAAATATTATTTTGAATTGTTTAAGGTTATTTTTTAAATTCAATCATAGGTTATAGAGGAGTTCTTTACATTTAATCTTTATTGCCAGCCTTACTTAGAGGTTCTGGGGAATAAACGGCACCGAAAACAGATGGCTGGATTTACAAAGCTTTACCTTATGCAGTAAAATGAGGCTCTGTGCAGATGGACCTGTAGATATCAGTGCCAGTATTGTACCTTATCCATATGGATTGCAAGATTGATGGCAGAAGTAATTATTTTCAAATTCATCCTTGGATACAAGCTAATTCCTCTCAGTTTGTATGCCTCTACTATTTCTACTTTCTGGTATTAGAGAAGAAGGAATAATGTAAAATAAATATTACACAGTGTTTCCATGGTAAGTCACACAAAATACATTAACTAGTGTTTTAAGATCTTTAAAGAAAGGGCTCTTTTTCTCTGAGCATTATGGTTGAACATGACAATATAAAGCATGCAGGTGAGCATGTACTGTGGCAGCTCAGTGTTTTCATATTGGAGGACTCAGGTTCCAGCAGACAGAGATTTATGTGAAGGAATGCTTGGAGCTACGAGGCAGGAGGCAGTGAATAGACGGCATTATCTAGGGCAGGAAAAAATGGCACCTTTAAGAAGTGAAGTGTGTGTTCATCACACAACTGTCCTCCAAGACTTCACATACTCACTGGTATAGCGGGAATATCCTTAAATCACATTTATTATTAAATCTTGTGTCTTGCTATCAGCCAGCTACAAGCCTTGCAGCATGTTGGTGGAGATGTGGTGTGGCTTCTACAACAGGTCTCCACCTGGTATTCTCACCACTCAGAGGAAATACTTCTCCAGGAGTTACCCTAAAGGCTGAGAAAAGAGTTGCGAGGAGGTCTCTATTGAGAAGGCTTGTGAAGGTACGAAGACAAAGGCTAAACACAGCACTAGCAGGACAAGGTTGTAGCAAATGCTTTTCTATGGCTTCCCAAGACCCTTTGTACATGGCAACATCCACATTTTGGCCTCAATAAGCACAAATTGCAAACAGCCATTGAAAAATAAATATGGAAATGTAATTTCATATATTCACAAAAGCAAAGGTAGAGATCATAGAATCATAGAATGGTTTGGGTTGGAAGGGACCTTAAAGATCATCTAGTTCCAACCCTCCAGCCATCAGCAGGGACACCTTCCAGTAGACCAGGTTGCTCAAAGCCTCATCCAGCCTGGCCTTAAACACTTCCAGGGAGAGGGTATCCACAACTCCAAGCGGAGTAGAGGGGGACAATCACCTCACTCGACCTGCTGGCCACGCTTCTCTTGATACAGCCCAGGATACGGTTATTGGTCTTCTGGGCTGCAAGCCCACATTGCCAGCTCACATTCAGCTTCTCATTCACCACCACTCCCAAGTCCTTCTCTTCAGAGCTGGCCTCAAGCCATTCATCACCCAGCCTGTATTTGTGCTTGGGGTTGCCCCAACCCAGATGCAGGACCTTGCATTTGGCCTTGTTGAACTTCATGAGGTTAGCACAGACCCACCTCTCAAGCCTGTCAAGGTCCCTCTGGATGGCAACCCGTCCCTCCAGCATGTCAACCACACCACTCACCTTGGTGTCATCAGCAAACTTGCTGAAGGTGCACTCAATCCCACTGTCCATATCACTGACAATGAGATGTCCATTCCTAGATGTTGCTATGCTACTCTTTTAATATGAGTGTGATTTAAAGTGTTGATGCTTTCTTTTACAGATCTGTAAATAGATAGTACATGTGGGTTTCAGTTTCTACTGTATCTGAGATACAGAGTTGTAAACAAAGGAAGCAAGACCCAATGATCTTTAAAGGAAGAATATCCAGAATCTTACCTTTGCCCTCTAAATTTTCCACTGCTTTTCAAACATTACAATTTTCCCTATTTTGTTCTTCAGTTACATCTATGAAGTTTTCATTGTCTGATTATACACAAAGTTGAGTTATTCTCTAATGCTAAATGGATCCATTACTGTGATGAGCCTTCAGGAACCAAAACACTTAACTAAATGTTATTTGTAAAGTAGTTTAAGATCCTCTGATGAAGACTGATAAAAAGAAAAAAGTTATTTTTATAATGAGTTACTAGAAAGCAATCTGTTATAGTGTTTAATACTTCAATTTACATAAACCAGATCACATTTATAGTAAGTTTTGGGATTTTATTTCTTTTGTCTTCAGGAGTGACAAAAATCCCATAAATAGCAGTAACAAAAGTAGATAAAAATAACACCTGACAAACTTAATAAAAATATCTGAGAGAACAAAACAATATAGAACAACACAAATTCTCCTACACAAAACCATATATGGAGTATTTCAGGCTAACTGAGCATAGCAACAAATGGTTAATTTGGAACACTTGCAAAGGGAAATACATTTCAGAGGCATTTGCTTCTGAAATTATGGCAAAAATAAGCTGGTTGTATATAAAGATTATTTTTTTTCTCTAGCAAAATAAACAATTTTATGTTTAAAAATAACTTCTGCTTTCTACTGAGCTAATTTTGTCTTGGCTACCACAGGCATTATTTGCTTAAGCTAAAAGGAAATAACAGGTGCAAAGCTGTTCATATATGATGAATGAGAGCACATTGTAAAACAAGATACCAACACCACAACAAGCAACAGAACATTGCTCAGCTTAAAGTCTGAGTCCACATTACATCCTTTATTATTTACTCAAAATGTTTTTGTGCAGTGTGTTCTCAGAGTCCCAATAACTTCTGCTTAAACACATATTCAAATGTCACTAAAATTGCAAAACCAAATTATCTTATGAAGAAAGTCACAAAGGAACAGAGTAAGCATGATAATATTAACTGATAAATATGAAGTATAATTAGTAATTTTTAAAAGTGGAAATACCACTCACCTTTCAAAATTAATTATCTACATGTGAAGTGTTTAACAGCTTAGCAAACTACATTTAGGAAGGACTGTTTTCCATTTCTGTATTATATTTTAAAGTTTCACTTACATAGTTACACGGTAGCTATCAAAAAGCCTATCAGTCTGATTATGGAAGAAAGCCAGTTTCATAAAAAGCTACGGAAGAACGATGTTATTCCTCAAAGCTATTCTTCAGATTGTTGAAAATATTAATATAATTCCCTTCATTCTACTCAGTTTTTCTACTGAAGATTAAAAATCAGCTCAATTTATGCAGAAAAGAAATAGGAAAATTTCATGGTCCTCATTTTAGCACAACAAAGACCCTATAGCATTTCGGGTACATTGCAATGTCTATTCAACTGCATCACATTTGTGCTGTGCTTCAGGAAAAATAAAACGCCCTCCAAGCCCTCAAGACAAAGCTATTTACAGACAAATAGAAGCCATTGTACTTCAGCACTCATGGCTAAAACAGTTCAAACAAATAGGGTACAAATCTTCCACTACACTGTACAGTATTCCGTGAGGGAGAATAGCAATCTACATGGATGGATTCTGACATAGGGACACATCAGGGAATATCTATTATAAAGAAAGTAGTGACCTGTGAGACAAGGAGGGGAGGAATGTAGAGCAAGGGAGGAAAATGGAAAACATAGACAGATAGTTTAAACTAAACGAACACTTGTTTCAATGAAATAAGAATTTTGTATTTTATTACAACTTCCACAAAAATAAAGAGGTATATTACCTGCTCTGGGTATACTGCAGTTTGTGGTAACCTGCTTTAGTAGGTTTACTGTCTTTGAAAAAGATAATGTTCTAGTAAAGATGTGCCTGAAATTACTCTCTTGATACTTTGTATGAGCAAAGTACTCTTTGTGAAATAACATGAGGAGACTACGATAGCACATGTTTAAAAATGCAGTGCTAGCATATACATCCAATTTTCAACAAGTTTTTGATAACAGTATTGGAGCGAAATAAGCAGTGGTGACCACCGTCATTTGGGCACTATTTAATTTCTTCACAATATGCAGTTTAGATTCTGGAAACTGCAATACTTCAGATTTCTTATACTTTCTTTAAAAAAAAATGTAGGTGATGTTGAAAGCACTGATTTTAAAGAAAATTATTTATAAATTTGAGGAGTTTATGTGTGCATCTTTGTTCTCTGCATATTTGATTACTATTCATAGTTTTGTTCAACCAAATGCCTTCAACTATTCAAATAACCTGCCTGACAAGTCAGTACAAGGTGTAGCTACTGTGAAACAACCAACTGGAACTTTTCTGAGCTGTTTTATAAATTTTATTATCCTTTCTATCAGTACCTTTCCTGGATTGATTTAAAGGCTTTGTTTAGGTTATTAATTCCTTCTGCAGGCTCGCACTGTGCTTGGGAAGATTTGTTTCTAACCACTACTAGGGTGGTATTTTAAACATGCTTTGATGAATGATACCTGGGGCTTGCTACTATTTGCCTCTTGTCTCACTGGTGACTGACATCTCTCCTGCCTGTAGGGCCAGGACTGGATGGCTATAACCATTCCAGTTATAACCTCAAGCATCTAACCATGGTGCTAAGCGTGAGAACCATACCCCAGGTCAATCCTCTGTAACCAAACTCATTGAGCTGTAGCAATCCCCGACAGACTTATCTGAACTGTAGCACTGCAGTGGAGCATTCTCTCCACCATCCTTTAAGCCTACAATTCACAAAGCAGCACATCTCTTCTGATCTGGAGACTCCCTGGACCTGGCAGATTGTCTGCGCATCAGCCAGCTTGTTTAGTACCGCTCCACCAGACTTTCCTTTAAAGGCAGGTCTTGCACTGAATTCCATAGAGTAAATCCAGTTCCACGAGAGCCCGGCTGGATTTCCTTGATGCCAGCAAACCCTGCATTTGAGACTGAGCTAGCAACCTGGGCTGGCTTCACACCAGGGAAGAGCAATGGCTTATACTCAGAAATAAATGTTTCAGCATCAGCTTTTTTCACTAGCAAAAAATGGCTAAAATGTTTACCAAACTTGTGTTGACCTCACTGAATTGTTTCAGCAGAGCAAAACACTTGAAGTAATTATGAAAAATTGTTTTGCTCTGGCATTTAATAAACATTTTAATTAATATTTCCATTATTCAAAGTTTATTTCAAAGTATTAATAAATTCATAAATATTTTGTAAAAGTAAAACATAGAAATTGTCCTATTCAGTCTAAAAAGCATGTTTTTATTTGAAAAAGTATTCTTTTCTTGATCAAGCATTCATACAAATATGTGTATGCAGTAGAGATGGTTGCAAAATAAGGGAGTAGGCCCTAAAAATGCAAGTGTGAAAAAAAATTACAAGCCACTAGAAAATGCGGTTCCAGCACATTGTGCTCATATATTTGTGATAATTTTCCTGCTCCATGACATGCACTTCCTCACTGGATTATGTTTTCCATAAGACACCACTGCCTTGTCATGGTGAATTGCAGTGATAGATCATATAGGTCTTAATCAGTTCTCACATTTGCATCTGAGTTAGTGCCCTGGAGTATCATTCCAGTCACAATTCTGCTAAGGTCATTTTTTTTTCCCCCCAGGTAATAAGTCATAAATTTATACACAATGTTTCAAAAATTTAAAAAAAACTTATTGGTAATCTAGGGAAAGAAAGAAAGAAAGAAACAGAAAAGCCCACCTTTCTGATATATTGAGGAGGAAAGTAAAAAATGCCCAAATATTTTGTTAAAATAATTTTGAACTAAAACTTTTGTGGGTTTTTTTTAATCATGGTTAATACTTAGAGTGCAGTTTGTAAAAATAATTACACCTTTTCTTATAAAAAGACCAAAATATTTGCATTTTTCTTTCTCAAAAGAACCCCTAAAATGTCTTTTTTAGACAGATCTAAACCAGTGCTTTTGCTTCATTTTCATTCTTTTCCTTATGGTAAAGTAACAAAATAGGAATACTCAACATACTTATAAGATATTTTATTGCAGTATTTGCAGGTGAAACCATTTTGTTAATAAATTTTCTAGCTATTAATTCCACCAGCTGAAAGCTTAGCTGGTGGAAATAAACAGAGGGCATATTTAATTCTTAAAATACAGAGAAATGTATAAAGTCTCTGCGTACAAAGCCTAAGTGTTTTACAATAAGCAGAGCTCTTTTCTTTCTTTGTTGGAATAATCCCTAACTCGGCAGATAAAGAAATAACACAGCAGTGTTACACCTTCTTGGCAAGTATTTTTTGGTCACATAAGAAAAGCGGAGATCCTGTTTACCCTAAAGGATGAATTCTGCATATTTTCCTTCAGCGTATCTTCTCTTCACATTAATTTGACTTCCTTTTTCTTGTGGGAATCTCATTCTTCCCGGAACATCTCTTCTCTAAAACATACCTATTGCCACTGAGGTGCCATGAGAATATCCACAGTACAGCCAGCAATCACAGACTATGGCCATGACTTTTTTAATGTCCCTCCACCTTTTTATCAATCTACTTTTCATACAGAGCATCTGATGTTCAAACCTTCCTGATAATTTTCTGAAAAGTCTATCTGTCTCCTCCTTTCTGCACAGAACCCTGGTCCCAGCAAAACTTTGTTACAGCATATTTTCTGTCTCCTGCAGCATTATCACTTTAGCTTCTACTTACAAGTATGGATATTTTTTCCTCTTTTCAGAAGATAATGTCTGCATTTTCAACACACTGTTCCCCTAGTGCATATGTAACGTCATTGTATTTCAGTGAAGTACTTATAATTGTTAAACAGAGCTCATAGTCAGGAAAAAAAAAGGAAACTTTCAATTTTTATGATGATCTTAAAAGAGAACATCTGTATAAGGAGCCACTTTGAATTCTAGTATTCATTTCAAACATCATATGACAATGACAATATGGACACCAAAACAAATATTTCTGCTGAAGACTTTGTTTCTAGTGTTGTTAGTTTAAAAAAAATTTAGATTGCAATTTCAACTTCACACAATAATTATTTCCTATCTGAACTCTTCACTAAACATATTCTGAAAATCTTTCTTAGTGGAAGCTCATTAACTGGACAATGTAGAAAATCTGATCAAGGCTTCTGTGTCCTACTCACATTTAACTAGAACACACAGAATTTGGAAGGAGGGGAGGCATAAAGAAACTAAGATGCATCTATGACTGTAAAAAAAAAAATCAAGCTATATCTCTTCTCATTACTGTTTGAAGCATGAAAGGTACAGTTGCACCACAATATAATATTCTGGAGTTGGCCACAGCAACAGTTTCAGAATTATTTTGATTACTAAAAATTATGTCAGCAAACACGTAAGCTGAAAATGCTTAAGTCTGTAAGAAATTGAGCTGTTGGTTTTATTACTTGTTTTTCTGGTTAGGAGAGAAGCTTTTAAAGCTTCTTGCAGTGTTAATTGTGCATTTCTTTCCTGTCTTGCAGAGAATGACATAAAATCACTGATGTGTTTGTTTTAGTTTCCAAAAGCTAATGTAAGGGAATAAAACCTACTTAGCATGAAGTCAATCCTGCTTACTGTAAAACACTTTTATTGTTAAAACATTATGATACATTCCTTCTGCATAAAAACAAAAAGGTAAGGGGAAGCTAAGGAGGCAAACAAGATCCATTTAAAACCCCTCATTTAAAAAGAAATAAAATTTATATTTTTTATCAAATACTAGTAAGCTATGAGGGAGTATGAGCTTTGAACTAGCTCTTAGTACTGAGATAGCAAGGATAGGTTGCTAGTTCCACTCAATCAAAACAGATTACTTATTGACAGTACAACCCAGTAACAGTTGCAAGAGATAAAATAGACTAAAAATTACAAAATTATTTAGCTTTCTTCAGAAGAGACTTGGGAAAAAAATAATCTATCAATCAGCCATATCATAACTAAGTGGCCTTTTATGATGGAGTGACTATATCAGTGGACAGGGGAAGAGCTACAGATGTTATCTATCTGGACTTCCATAAGGCCTTTGACATGGTCCCTCGCAATATCCTTCTCTCTAAATTGGAAAGGTATGGATCTGATGGGTGGACTGTTCGGTGGATAAGGAATTGGCTGAATGGTCACATCTAGAGAGTAGTGGTCAACGGCTCAATGTCCAGATGGAGATTGGTGACAAGTGGTATCCCTCAGGGGTCTGTACTGAGACCAGTACTGTTTAACATCTTCATCGATGACATAGATGGTGGAATCGAGTGCACCCTCAACAAGTTTCCTAATGACACCAAGCTGAGTTGTATGGTTGATACGCCTAAAGGACAGAATGACATCCAGAGGGACCTGGACAAGCTCGAGATGGACTTGGGGGTACTGGTGGATGAAAAGCTGAACGTGAGCCGGCCACGTGCGCTCGCAGCCCAGAAGGTCAACCGTATCCTGGGCTGCATCAAGAGAAGCATGGCCAGCAGGTCAAGGGAGGTGATTCCCCCCCTCTACTCTGCTCTAGTGAGACCCCACCTGGAGTACTGCATCAGGCTCTGGGCCTCTCAGTACAAGACATAGACCTGCTGGAGCAGGTCCAGAGGAGGGACACAGAAATGATCAGCGGGCTTGAGCACCTCTCCTATGAAGAGAGGCTGAGAGAGTTGTGGTTGTTCAACCTGGAGAAGAGAAGGCTCCAGGATGATCTTATTGTGGCGTTTCAATACTTAAAGGGGCCTATAAGAATGATGGGGGAAAACTTTTTAATAGGGCTTGTAGTGACAGGACAAGGGATAATGGTTTTAAATTAAAAGAGGGGAGATTTAGACTAGATATAAGGAAGAAATTTTTTACACTGAGGGTGATGAAACACTGGAACAGGTCGCCCAGAGAGGTGGTAGAAGCCCCATTCCTGGAAACATTCAAGGTCAGGTTGGATGGGGATCTGAGCAACCTGATCTAGTTGAAGATGTCCCTGCTCACTGCAGGGGCGTTGGACTAGATGACTTTTAAAAGTCCCTTCCAACCCAAACCATTCTCTGATTCTATGATTCTATGATAAGTCATAACACAGGAAATGAAATGTATTTCCTTATTAGTGGTAGTCTTCACGCTTACAATGTGGGAAAGCAATGGTGGGTGTGTATGGCGAAGGTCAAGATCAATAAAATAAAATAACTACTGAAAGGATCTTTGACTTGTAGACATTTACTTTATAGCTTATGGTTACTGTGTTTCCATATCTGAAAAATATCACTACTGTGATTGTGGGGCCTGCTTGTCTGGTGTGTGACTAGCCCTGTAAAAAAGGAACGTAAGGAGCATTGACACATATGCTCCTTCCATAGGCTTTTCATAATCCATGTCCTTATGTCCTAAATACAGTCACAAACTATTGCTGGCTTTTTTTCCGCCAGGGTGAGATAAAAGCAAACTCATAAACTTGGCCTGACTATTCTCTTCATTTTTGCCAGAGTATTTAAGCACTTTTAGGTAGAGAATTAAATCATTTAACAAGTATCTATTTTGGAGGAGCAGTTTTCTCTTTCATCTTCTCTGCAGACTGACTTATTACAGAACAGTGGGCTTTTGTGTCTGCTGATTTGATTTTACCTCTGTTTTAATATGCTTGCTATGTATTTACCAGAGAGGAAACAAGATCAAAGGGACATACATCAGGCATTCATCCTGCAGCCTTAAATCAACCCTGGGGTTGTTCTGTCTATGTCATTGTGGTGGGCTGACCCTGACTGGCTGCCAGGTGTCCACCAAGCTGCTCTATCACTCCCTCTCCATCAATAGGACAGGGGGAGAAAATACAACAAAAAGCTTATAGGTCAAGATAAGGACAGGAAGATCACTCACCAATTACCATCACAGGCAAAACAGACTCAGTTTGAGGAGAATAAATTTAATTTATTGACAAATAATTAGAGTGGTATAGTGAGAAATAAGAGCAAGTCATAAGATGTCTTGCCCTACACCTCCTTTCTCCCAGGCTCCACTTCATTCTCAACTCTTCTGTCCCCTCCCCTCCCCAAGCAGTGCAGGAGGGATGGGGAATGGGAGTTGCAGTCAGTTTGTAACACTGTCTCTGCCACTCCTTCTTCCTCATACTCTTCCCCTGCTCCAGTGTGGGGTCCCTCCCACAGGATACTGTCCTTCACAAACTTCTCCAACTTCTCTATGGGTCCTTCCCATGGGCTGCAAGTTCTTCATGAACTGCTCCAGCATGAGTCCTTTCCATGGTGTGCAGTCCTTCAAGAACTAACTTCTCCAGCATGAGTCCCCATAGGGTCACAGATCCTGACAGAAAACTTACTCCAGTGTGAGTTCTCCTTGGGCTGCAGCTTCATTCAGGGTGCATCCACCTGCTCTGGCATGGGGTCCTCCACAGGCTGCAGTGTAGATATCTGTTCTACTATGGACCTCCATGGACTGCAGGAGGACAACCTGCCTCACCATGGTCTTCACCACAGGCTGCAGAGGAATCTATGCTTCAGCACCTGGAGCACCTACTCTCACTCTCTTCTTTTACCTTGGTGTCTGCATAGTTGTTTCTCTCACATTTTCTCACTTCCCTCTCTCAGCTGCTGTTGTATGATGTTTCTAGTGCTGTCTTAAATATGTTATCACAGAGGTGTTAGCGGCGTTGCTGATTGGCTCAGCTTTGCCAGCAGCAGGTCCATCTTTGAGCTGGCTGGAACAGGCTCTGTCTAACATGGGGACAGCTTCTGGTGTCTTCTCACACAAGCCACCCCTGCAGAGCCCCCACTACCAAAACCTTGCCATGTAAACCCAATACAGTCATCAAAAAGCATCTCCCTCCGTGGATAAAGTTATATTCTGCCATGCCTTCCTCTGCAAGCTGTACTTGCTCTTTCGAGTATTTGAGCCAATTCTGTATGTGGATGCAATTTGCTATTGGGTGTCCTAGTACTGATTTTGTTGTTATTTTGAATCTCCTAAATACTGAACACCCATTAATACAATACAGTTAAGAAGTGACAATGCAATGATAACTAGACAGGTAGCTGTTTGTTTGGTTTTTGCTTTTCTTAAAAAAAAACAACAAACAAACACAATCATCCTCTGTCCTTTCACATCTTTTGTAAACCAGATTGAATGGATTTGGCTCTACCCACTTCTCCTGTTGTCTTTCCTTTTAATTTCTCTTTCTAATCTTTTTGTATTGTCTGCACTGTTTCTTTGTTGAAATCTTCCTCTCTGCTTTCCTCGGTTTCTGCTTATCCATTGTGAGACTTTCCACCATGCCAAAATTATTTTATGATATTACATAATCACATAAAAAAATTCCATAATTCTCAAGAGTCCACTCCAGAGGCTGATCCCACTAAAAGTGACTCTCCAACAGTCTGTGAACTGCAGCAGGATGGATGAATGTGCACCATATGCACTGTTCCCTCTGAGTAGGAAACAGAGAGACTACTCTTCTGCCTTCTCAGTCTCTCCCCTTTCTCTTTCCCACTATTCATTTTCAGGGTTAGCTCAGGATTTTGCTGCTTCTTTTCAGAGCAGTGTAGCCTACTGTTATTTGGGGCAATTCAGTAATTTTCTGCCTTTTGATTTTTATTTTTATTTTTCTTCTCTGAAACAGAGGTGACTTACATTTGTTGTCTGACTTTTCCTCTACTACTTCCAACCCAATCTTTCTATGTATAAATTGTTTTCTCACTTATTCTTTTTCCCTCTCTTTCCTTCTCTAAGATCCCTGTGCCTTAAAGTGCTTTCCTTCACATTATGTAGGAGATTTTGTCTCTCAGATCTTCATTAAAATTTTGTTAGATGGAATAAAATAGGCCACTTCTGTCTCAACTCTATAAAGGGCTAGGGTCTAGATATTGAATTGCACTGACATCAAAAAACAGATTTTGGTCAAAGGATATCTCTGATACTATTATATGTCTGAAAAAATACTAAGAATATTAAGAAGAATAAAAATTCAGCTTAGAAGACCCTGCGTTATTCAAAAAACCTGAGAACTTGCAGATGAACAGAAGTTACCCAGTGCACTGTGAAAAAGGAGTCCTCATATACTGTGAGAACAAACCAGACTTTGAAACTTGCTGCGTCTGGATGCAATCTTGATATCAAACAGCCACTCACATGCTGGATACATATATTAAACTGCAACACTTTTATGGAAACTGTTTGAAAATACTACTTTTTTCCTCCTCAGATCTGTTCCCTCTATGTCTTCAGTGTTACACCTGTGTGCTCCAGGGAAAAGCTAAATTTGCTGGTATTAGACTTTGAAATCAAAACATAGCAATGAGGAACTGAATTAGATTATACATCCTTATGAATCTTCAAAAGAACTGGTATTTTATGTTCCAGGTAGTTACAGATAAGCAAGCAATAGATTTCACCTGTCTCCATTGTTTCAGGATTTAAAATGAATGAGACTATGCCTGAAAGCATTTATTGATCAATAGAACTGCTATTACAGTTTATAAGTGAGAAATAGATAACTACATGGAAGTTGCAGTCATGTCAATTAGAAAACCTTAAGTACACCTGCTGAAGACATTACAAAACAGCAAAGACAGAACCCAGCATTTTGTCCTTTGCAGTCATTTTTTCAGAACCAAACTTCCTCTCAAAAAGAAAACAGTAGCACAGACATGAATGTAGCACTGACCCAGTTATTAACCTATTGCACTTGTTCTACAAGAACAGCTGCTGTCCATCTCAGAAAACAGCAAATTGGCACCACTTTAATCCCCATTGCAATGAATGTCTCACAGCTCCATTCTGAGAAATTCTTGTGCAAGAGAAAATACTATCTAATTAATACGAAGTTTTTTTGTCTCTATAATATACAGTTGGCAACATTTTTACAACATAATACCATAGCTTACTATACACTGTCTGCTACTTGTCAAAAGAATAGAATATATAAACACTGAAAATAAAATTGCATATGTCGTATCTGAGAGAAAATATGTTGCTCGTTCAAAATTGGATGAACACTTTATAGAAATGTAAAGCATTCTGCCCCAGCAAGTTTTGTTACTAAAATTTAATTTTACTATGTGATGCTGGGAAAAAGATTTATGTCTCCATTAGAATAAAATAGAAACAGCATAGACTACATTGTTCTTAAAGTAGAAAAATGAGTAAAGTAACATATTAGCAGGGTCAATGTTGAATAGTATAGGCAAACACAAACCCATTGCTAAGCATTTCTGGAAGACTATCCAAGGACCTTGCTCAGTTTTGAGCTCTACTGCAATGGATTATTGAGTTTTCCTCTTCCCTGTGGCATAGCAGGGACATTCTGGTTCCAGTAACTGCTCTCCCAGGTAAATTCTGACCCAGTGACTCTTCTTGTTTTCTATCCCAAAGGAGCCAAAAATGTGTTTTGCTCTCAAGAGCAAGTTACAATCTATTTAGTGCTCTGTGTGAGCCTTAAAGGTGTCTGTGTATTGAACAAACAAACATAAGCCCATTAAACACTACTAAATCTTGTAGAAAAATAAGGTGTTGTCTCTAGCATTCCTCCCAAGGCAGAAACACCCTTGGAAGAGGAGAGATGCTGCAGATAATTTTATGTTTGGATTGGATATTAGGAAGAATTTCTTTACTGAAAGGGTTATGAGGCATTGGAACAAGTTGCCCAGGGCACTGGTGTAGTCCCCACCCCTGGAGGTATTTAAGAGTTGTGTAGATATCATGTTTAGGGACATGGTTTAGTGGGGGACTTGTCAGTGTTAGGTTAATGATTGGACTGGATGATCTTAAAAGTCTTTTCTAATCTAGGTAATTCTGTGATTCTGTGATTTCAATAAATTTCAGCCATCTGAGATACAGATACTCACTTTTCAATTAATTGTGCTATGTTTTCTTTATAGACCGCAAAGACACGTAAGCAATTCTAGAGTATGATTAATCTTAGATGTCAACAATAGGATGAGATGAATTGCACCCCAGGGATGATTATTACTCTTTGCTGACTCTGAAGGGAACCTGAGGTCACCAACCAGGCAGTAGAGACCTGCAGTATGTATCCAAAATGTTAACTGAAATTAATCCCACTCTGTTTTTCTTACTCAGTTTTGTCAGAAAAATTGTAACTTGCATTTCAGGCAGGAGTCTAAATGTCTATTTCTGTTTGCACTGCCTCTGATTGTACAGGTGATTTGCTGCATCATCAATGTCATAATTTGATACTAGCCAAGAACATGAACAAACAATCCACACGGAGCAAAGAGGTGTCATTATTATTTAGGCCAGGCCAGGTAATCTACAGAAGAGGCAGCTGTCAGGGCTTTATGTCACTAGAAATAGGTCAAAACGGTCTTATCCACAAGTCCTTTTGTAGGTGTGCTGTAATATGAGCCTTTCAATCTGTGGATTTTGCCCAAATCACTACCAACTATAACAGGTTATATTACAGATTTCTGTCCTTCTGTCATTTTTGGCATAAAAGGTACTACTCTGTTGAAAAATAAAACAATTAAATGTAGGTTTCTGCATACAGACATCTCCATATGTTGTAAGTGTTTAACCTCACATTTCATTTGATACAGGCAGCGGTTTCTGGAGAGTAATTCACCTAGTCAGCCTCAGAAACTCAATGCAATTTTCTAAAAGCAAGCATTTAATGTCATTTGAGATGCCAGGGAGTATATGAGAAATTCTCTAAGGTCTGTCAGATATGCTACAGGATCTATAGAATGTCTTCATTTCCAGGCAAGATCTTAGGGCTAGGCAAAAAGCCATATGATGTGTCAAAAGGTGGAAACAATCTGTGTTGAGACAACCGGTTAAAGGCTAAGGTCTCTACTGAGATCTCCATTGACACAGAGACATTTATATATTGGTACCCAAATCTCACATTGAATGACCACAAGTGGAACCCAATCTCTAGTGCTGCTCTAGTGGATGTCTATAGCACAAAAATTTTGGTCTCTTGACCTTTGTTTGAACCCTCTTTACTGTGTCACCTGTGACTTTCTGATGTCTATAAACATATGCAACACATTCTTAACAGCTTCACCGAACACCTTGAGCTCAGTTAAATGGTATATAAAATGATGACAGTTTATCCAGAATTGGTCCATTACTAAAATATCTCTCTCCAGTGGGGAGTAACAGTTTTCAGCAAAATTATGCAATAGTAGGAGAAAAAAATGGGTTACAGCTTAATCACTTGTAAATATAAAGGAACTTATCCAGGTGAGAAGTTTTGAAACTGGATGATTAATATTTAATTATAATATCATTATTAAAAAATACTTCTGTTTGAGCAGCCCTATATTTGATTTGCTATACAGTAAGTGGGGCTATGTACTAAGCACCATGTAGCATATTGTCTGAATTTGGAAGCCCTAATGTTTGGTAATCCTTGGACAGGGATTTTCTGAGAATCCAGCATCTTTACAATTCCTTGTGCTTAAGAGCTAAAGTTCAGATATCTGTGATGTCTTTTTTGGACACAGATAGTTTATGCAGTCATTAAAAAAAAAATTATTTATTTAATTTTTGTTTTATGTAGCAACAATTCAATATCAGTGCATACAGGATTAAAGAACATGAAGAATCAGAATAACCACAAATATAGCTAACACGATTACCAGTAAAATCAAAATAAAGACCTGTGAAAACAGTTTAAAAAATCTGCAGAAAATGAAAGTTGCAACTGGATGAATATCATATTGCTAGATAAAAGTGGCTAATGAAAACCTAAATGAGGAAAAACATGCTGTCTTTTAAGTACTCCAGTTACCATATTTTTTTATAAAATATGTTCTTATGTGCTATAGGCAGTATTCAAAATAAAAATGTGGAATTTTACATGTGGAACAGACTGCTCTGCGGTACCCATGAAGTTTTCTACTTTACATATGTGAAGTGGCTACTATATTATCATGTGCTAGTTCATTTTGAGTATTGTTTATATATATTTTTCCACAGATTCAGAATGCATTATTTTCATGACCATGTTTTGTACGCTGGACTGGCTCACTGCTTAAAGTTAGGCAGACACTTAAAACAACAGATTACTTCAGAGTACCAAATGTCCCTATCCTGTCAATTGTTTTCAGTAGGTCAGAGATGCAAACAGCAGAGGGTGAAGTAGGATGAACCACATGATAGCTACTTCTGACCTCTTTTTTCTTACGTGATGGCAAAGGCCACAAGACCATCTATTCAGCCTCTCCTCCCCTAAGCTCTCCATCACATCTACACCCTTTCCTTGCCCTTCTATCTTTTAAAACAGTCTTGACATCTCATCTCCACTTTGGGTAGCCAAATCAATTCAGATTTCACAGTCATTTCACACATATTATATAACTTAAAAAATCATTATATTATCTTTAAAGAAATGTATGCCTTAGACCATTTTAACACACACTACCAATTCAGCAATTTAGCTGAAGGGCAGTCATCTCTTTTATTGGAAGGCTTCTGTTCCCTTCCTTTGCAGCACAAAGAGAAAATCTTATCTTTAAACAGGGCGCTGAACAAGAAGTTGTTCATAATTCAGTAGGTAACATATTTCCCTTGGAGCCAGAGTTGGAGCACTGACTCAGTATAACATTTTAAAAGGTCCCTTTTTCACTGCAGCTGCCATCTTTCAAAATTAGTCCTACTGGTGACATTCTTTCCATTGGGGGGCTCACATTTTCCTCTCAAACTGTCCGTTTTTTTCTTTGACATATTCTTGATAACACATAGGAAAATAAAAATCAGCAACTTCTGGAACCATAAAATTAATCTAAAATTATGATCTATTTTGCATGTGCTCCATGCTCAGCACTCTGCCTGAACAAGCTTGCAAAATTACCTGGCAAGCATTTCCCAATATGTGTAAATGATACCAAAGGTTATTATCAAGGCTCTGTCTTTCTTTGCTGTCCGATCGTGAAGATTTCCTCTTCACAGAGTAATAAAACCTAGCCACAGGGAATGGAAGAATTGGAAGACAGTCTGCCAGCAGAACTTTAACAGGTCATAAATGGCCAAACTTGACAAGTAACACTTTTCCATGCCAAAAGAAGGCTTCTGGTTCAGTCGCTGAAGTTCAGGTTTGGGTTGGATTAAAAGGATCAGTTGTCGGTCTTTGCCCTCATGTTTGTAAACTATTCCACAGGAAAGGCCACTGTGGAGATCAAAGGAAATATTCAAGTCAAGACAGTGACAGTCAGTCTGGATAAAGGCAGAAGGTCAGGAATTATCTAAACATTACTGCTTAGAATAAACAATTCCTCTGCAATAAAAATTGTGAGTAAATGACATCTTTCCATCAGCTTAGTCTAGATCACCTTGGCCAAGTTTTCAGTCTTGCATAAATGTGTATCAAAGAAATAAAACACTAAGCATGTTGGTTTAGTTGTACTTTCAAATACTTTTGTTGGTCATATTTATTATTCTGGTAGCAATAGGTCTACATACATCCAAAGCCATAAGTCTGGACCAATATTCTGCCTTTTTTCTCTCCATATGCCACAAGTTCACATGTTGATCTTGTATCCTATATCAATGCACAGGCCTTTGAGCTTCTTCCTCCTTGTCACACCATCTTGCCAGTACTGATTCAGCATCATCCTTCCGTATTCTCATCTGTACAACTCATTTTGATTCTTTGCCTACCTTTCTCGTTTTCAGTTTTTTCGTTATGTCTCTTTCATTTTTTTTTCTTGGTTCTCTTTTTTATCTTCTATTTTTCCACCAGTATTCCTGTCCCTGTTTCATCATCGTCATGCTTTCTCAAGCTTCACTCTTCCTTTATCTCTCTTCTCACATCTTCATCCAGTTTTCAGTGTCAGGCTCTTTCTTTCCCTTTTGTCTTGGCATCTGGAAAGCTCTAGAAGTGCTCCTCTCTAGCTCGTCATTAACCTATGGGTCCATTCATTCACTCCTAGTTCATTGGGATTTCTCATTGTTTTAATTTCCAGAATGCTCCTGTAAATTAACAGGCCAAGACTAGCCCATTTCTCTCTTGGCTAGAAAAAGGAACAGATTCAGTTCATGCAGTCTTAGACCATTTCCATCACCAGCAAGCTCACAGGGCACATTACTGGAATATGATGCTAGCAGCTGCAGCTGGCAGACCAGGATGCAAAAGTTATGTGAGTCCTGATGGAGTTCTGGGATAGGGTTGGCCTGCTGACATCTGTGTCCTGCTGTAAGGAGAAATGTAACTCCAAAAAAGAGTGTTAAACATTTCATCAAGGTGTCTGTCATTCTGGGAGAACTGAAGGGGTTATTTTTCCTCCTAGACTGTACTGTTGTGTTAGTCAAGACAACCATTTGACCATAGCCTTTTGAGGACTAGTTCATGCAATGAATATTGCTGGTGTATAACTCAGTAGAAGGTTGGGAAAAGGTATTAGAAGACACTAGAGATCGTGAGGATCAGTGCTTTTTGTTTTCTCATCTTTCTACCACTGTTCCTTTTCATATTTCAGAAAGAAGATTAATATATTCCTGAGTAAGAACACAGGATAAAATAAGATCACTGAGGAAGGAAGTTTATTTACTAGCACAGTCTCTCTGTAGATGTACATACTCTCATTGGATGCAACTGTACTATTTAGCTTTTGAACATCATTTCTCTGCTGTGAATTAGGAAGGCAAGTTAATATACAAAAGAAACTCATTAATTTCATGACTGGTTCACTTTGATTTTCAGTTGTGATTACTCATATTAGGTGTTGATTTCAGAGGCCTTGCCAGTATGCAAACAGTGAAACACAAAACCTGCTAGTAATGTCAGAGATAAGATTCTAGGTCTATAATCAGAAGTCATGAAAAATACCCAAGGCTCTACAGTATAGTCTAGCAGTGACCAAAGTTCTGAGAAGACATTTAAATACTTTAGGTAAAGAATTAGTCAATGCTAGAATGTGACGCCTGAGAGGACTGAACAAGGGTAAAAACCATGTCAGTTTGGTCAGCATCCATAGTGAATACAGACTCTCACAAGGCTCACATTGTATTCATTTCAGAGAGCTGCATTTCCACTGTGAAAACTGAACAGTTTTTGGAAATCCACCTTTTACAATTCAGCTAAAAAGAGAGACGTACACCCAGTTACCCAGCCCCACTCAAAGAGGAAAGGACTCAACCAAAGGTGTCACCAGAGATCCAAGGAACGACTGGAATAAGTGTACTGTGCTGTGCTCTGCTTGTGATTGTCATATGAACATTTGGCCCCATTGATTTCAAAGACAGTTTTACTCCTAACTCAACAAGATCAGAATTTCACCATTTGTCTTCAGTTTCTGGTGCCTCTGTGTGGCCAACTGTGCTGTAAACACAGGTCAAATAGCCAGACATTGGTGAAGAGATAGCATTGATGACAACTACACATTGAGGATACAAGAAGTTAAGCAAAATTGTAGACAGAGCACTTTCTGATCAGTCATTTCAGCAGAGTGTTACTGTTATCAGCTGTCTGTAATACAGTGCTACCTACAAGCAGGATCAAAGTCCCTCTGGACTGTTCACACAGGAAGACAATCCCTAAAGGTGTTACTGTGTCTTTTAAGCAGGACACAAGTGACTGTGACATTCCAAGTGAGAAGACAGTGATGAATGGTTAATGTAATGCAGCCATCATTAAAATACATATGCTTGAAATTCATTAATTTATGTCTTATGAATTAATTCATATTCTATCCACCACACAGCCTAGTCACACTGGCTTGGTTGATATATTGTTTGCTGACTGTATGCAAGTCCATTTAAGTAGTACTTACAGGCAGAGGGGACATACTTATAGCAAAGATTATATCCACTGCTTTGAGCATGGCAGTGTGATAATGCTGTAAGTAGGTCATGTACATGGGTTCCTTAGTGTGTTGCATGCATTTATGCATGTCTTTACAGAAAACACTTTTCAAGAAACAGGTCTATTCTATATACCTTATGTAAGAGTTATAATTTTAAAAGGAGGCATTGCTCTTATTTATTAAGCTTCTTATTCTTTTTATTTCTGCATTGCTTCTGTAGTTTTGTTTCATTTCAGGATATCCCTACTCCTATTAAAAGTGCATGGGAGTGTATTTATAAACTTGTGATTATTACATCTATCAAAATTTTACAATTTTGATGAACCTTTCATCCAAACCTACACACTTCCACCCATCCTGGTGCAGAAAGAAATTATCTTTCTACACAAGGAATGTGAAGCCATGCAGTTCTCCACACTTACTGTAATCCTTTCATTATCAAATCTAAAAAGTAGGGATAGCACAGGGAAACTAATCTCCCTGGCCTGGGAAGGGAACTGTTTGGTGTGGCACGTACCTTGATTTGAAACTCCTCAAACTTCTTAAACTTTAGAAAACTCTCTTGGTGCATCTGAACTAGATGACCTTTAAAGGTCCCTTCAACCCAAACTACTTTATTCTATGAAATGCATCTAGCAGTTACAACATTATATCAGTTACAACACTACCGTGTTTCTTTTCAGGTATTCTCTGCCATCCCTTTCCTATATTGTTCCTCATAGAGCATATTTTATTGTTATGTTCCTGCCACTTAAAAAAAAAAAAAAATTGCACTAGAAGTACACAATTTAAAATTGCACAGTTTTGAACTCTAACAGTCCATAGCTGTTATCAGGTTTTCACTTCAGCACTGCATACCTTACCCAGCAGACTAGAAATGTCCGATTGCCATTTTCTTGCCAATTGAATTATATTCAGCAATAAGCAAGGGACCAGTCTCAACATCCACTTTTAGGTCATGGTATATTTGAGGGCAGCACTGGAAGTTTAGTCTTCCTTAGGGGGATAAAATAAATTAATTTTAAGACATATAAATTTTGGTTTCCCCTCAGTTCCTTTTCTGTTGCTGCAGGGGATGACTGCTGCATGATTCTATTGCGACCAGGCTATAGCACTGGGAAGCATATATGCTGAGCACCAGCCAGAGGAAAGATTGGCTTGCAAACAGCAACAACAGCTCATGGCTGAGGTTTGATAAAGTCCTGGTTCAAGTAAGTGGGCTTCCAACAGTCTTAAATTTTGGGTACATATTCCTATTGTGTGGTATGCATTAGTACCAATATCACTGCAATTAATTTGCTTTTGTTGTGTATGATGCTACATGGAAGAGGGCAGAGAAGTTTATCCTCAGCAGCAGTAGTGGCATATGAATATAAAATACAGACATAAATTTGATATAGTGGTGACATGTCCTACACCTCTCATATATCAAAAAATAAGTTATGTAGGTATATAGCAGAGTCATCTCTCACCCACAATAATTTTATTCTCATTTACCACCACTGATTTTAATGAAGTTATTTTTGAATTACACTAGTATGCAAAGACAGTGAAGTCAATGCTATACAGATACATAAATGTAAGGGCTTGAAAGAGGCTGACAGGTTAAAAACTCAGAGACCTTGAAAAAATGTGATTATTTAGAAAAATATACTAAATCATGGTAATTTGTCAGTGCTTGTCTCAGATGACAGCCATGTTAGAAATGGTTGAAAACTTATCTCTAGAAATACATGACAACAATTACTGCAGCTATATACTTTCTGGATAAATCCTAGTGGTAAAAAACTGTACAGATAAACAAGGCAGTATATCTGTGTACAACTGCTGTTTAAGTGAATAGAGTAAATATTACAGTCTACTAGTAAATTCCATACAACTCTATATTACTTCCACCATCAAACTTGATATATACCTCAAAGAAAAATATTCATGATGGAGAGTTGCAATATGAGAAAAATAACATGTGCTTGGGATCAAGCCTGAAGAAAATCAAGGAAGAACTCTTCAAATGCACTTTCAGCTGCAACTTGTCTTTTTCCAGGAAGATCATAAAAAAATGAAAGTGGTTGTTACTAGAAAATGCTAATTCTCAAAATCAGAAAGTTCCACAGAAGAGAAAATTAGTGTTAATTCAACTTTGACAAAAAACACTCTTCCTTTCCTCATTTTCTTTCCAGTTCACCTTATGATCCCTGTGGTCTTCCAGAAAGGCTACAGCTTCTGACAACCTCTCCTCATGATTGTGATATAGATTCCCTTGCTTGAAAGGCTTAAAAAATACATTGTGGAAAACACCTACTGAGCTGTAAAAAAAGTTGAAAAATATATGATCTTATCTACACTCTTTATAATATCATTTCAGTAATCACAAATCTCAAACAGGAACTGGTATAAAATAGTCAACAAGGCATATTTATTACTATAGTCTAGGAAGAAGTGGGAGTTTTCTCATAGTACATTTTCAGTTAATCTAAAAAGAGGTGTCACCTTCAATTTATTACCATTTTGTTTTTTATGCCAGACTTAACATAAAGATAACTTATTTTGTACCAACAGTAATTTGAATTATTCAGTAAATGCCGAAAATGTTAGCTTAAGTATCAGATTTTTAGGAACAATAGATTACATCTGAATTCACAATGCCTCCATCTTAAAATGGAGAAGTTTAAAAAGAAGCATATATGTGTGTGTTTAAGTTATTTCTTTTTGGCTACGGTGGATTTGTACTTTAAAAAATAAGTTATTGTTCTATATTAAAGTCTTTCTGTGTCTGCATTATTGCTGTACCCGAAAACTGAACATTAATGTCTCTTTATAGACATAAATAACAAAAAGGCTGGTTTTGTTGTTTAGTTTCGGTTTTTGTGGATGGGGTTTTTTGCTAAGGATGTATGTTTAAATGCTCCATATCAATATCAAACTCCAAAAAAGACATTAATAAACTGGTACAATGCAAAATTCTTCTTTCTTTCAGAGATATGCTGGTTTTTGTGGCTATACACTAAATACTATGTTACAACAAGCTCACATTATGGTCTATAGATGAATAAGAACTTGATGCTTCTAGTTAAATTTAAAAATAGAAAAATAATAAGTGAAAAACTTTATAATATTTGGAGGCAACGACTTGCCATATTCAGAGGGTTTTTTTAGTTTTATATATGTCTAAACACACACACGCACACACAAAGTGTGAAGGGCTACAAGGCTTTAAACTAGCTTCTGATTTTTTACTTCTCACACAGCTAAATAGGAGCCTACATATAAACACCTTATGTTTTGGAACTTCTTTCTTAGCCTTACTTTTGTTGCAATGCAAGTTGCTCATAAAATTGAGACTTTGATATGCCCATGGTCAGGAAAGAACATTAAGATGTTGGAGGCTAAAGATGAACAAGGAAGCTAAACAAATGTCTGTGGGTTGTGTTTTTTATTATTATTGGGTTTTACTGGACCATAAAAAAAGGACAGTATTAAAAAGAAATCTGAGCAAATAGCACAGTGTAAATTACACAATGCTATTATATATGAAATATTCAAACATTTGCCTATTCACAGAGTCACTGACAGGCCCGACAAACTCTTGGTTTAGTGCAAGGGTCTTCATCAGTTAATGAACATGTTTTGCCTTTCCAAAATTTCTACACAATGCCTTATTTTTTCCTGTTTACTTCTCCCTATCTACAATAAATATTTGAGAACACTACTCTACTTTTGCTTTATTTTTTAATTTAAATATTTTTAACCTATACTATATTACAGCAAGTCTGGTACAGCTGCTAGGTTTAAAGCTAGTTATGCTTTCAGAGAACTTTGGAGCAACAACAGTGTACCAGTCCTTATTTCACAATGGATTTACTGGACAGATTATGCTGTGTTAGGAAAACTTGAACTGTCTGAAGGAAGAGAGGCAAGACCTGCTTGTCTGGCTCAGACCTTCTGCACAGTTGATGGCTGTCACTAGTCTGAGAAAAAAAAAAAGCACAGAGAAAGACTATACTGATTACAGTTCAGAGACTTGCTGCCTGAAAATTAGATATTAGGAAATTTTATTATTCACTAAGTGGTCTTGCACGACAAGAGTCTTATTCAAGAACTAAGAGCTTATGTACTGTTCTTTTTATTTTATCTTATATTCACTTGATGGTTTTAAAAGATAACCAAGATTTTCTACTGTTTGTGGTTTCCTATCTTTTAAATCCTAAAACAAACAAAAAAAAAAAAAGGGGGGGGGGACACACCAAATTTAGAACGCTGACTTTGTATAATGAAGTTTTTATCTAGGAAAAAGAATCATAGGAATTCTTATTTAAAACCTCTCTACTAGATTTAACAGGATTCATCAGGCATTTTATCAGGTAGCATCATCTGGTACCAGAAAAGGCCACAATGGTAAAAGAACTTCAATACACAACAGCATTCTCCACTTTGACTCATGGATTTTTGTGAAGCCTGTAATACCTACAGATCTTCCAGATTCACATATGTTGCATCATTGCTGGGACAAATTCTTGTGTGGAACAGCTGTCCTACAAGCTCTTGCAGCATATTTTCTTACTTTTATATCTCATTTAGAAACATGTTCTGAAACACAAATTAAGTTAACATTACAATTATGATAAGAGTTAAGATTTACAAAATGCTAGTTTTATAGCTGGCTTCTGCAAGGCCAAATGCTGATATACTAGCACTGAAAACTGGTAGTGAGGTAACTTTAACCACTCCCAGATTAGGTATCAGTTTGGGCCAGAATTAGTGCTCAGATGTGTCAAAAAAATTTTAGATCTTTCCAGGTTCAAAGAGCAAGCTAAGCCTTGGCCCCAGCTGGTTCAGATATCTTATCCTGAAGATTGGTCTGATGTTTGGGATTACAATTAAGATTTGGGAAAATGCAAGCTGAAGATCTTTTTAACCAATGGTTTATACATGTTTAAGATGGAGGATGATATGAACAGAACTAATGATTTAATGTTGGTACAAGGGTGGTAAGAATCCCAGACCTATTGTTATGTTTAGAGAAGCTAGTAATGTATAAAAAAGCATAATCTGAATAACTCTGTTGGTGAAGCCTGAAATGCTGGCAGCATTCAATAAGAGCAGATGTCAACAAGTCCTCTGATTCTTTTGTCTGATTAGATTCTGGTGGTCTCATTTTAGGGTTAGAATTACAGTTTAGCAGTCACATCAAGGAGCTATATGTACTGACATGTTCTACAGGGCTCCCACAAGAATGTTGAGGGCTCACAGCACACTGAAAAATTTACTGACCTCCTACAGCAACAACAGCTCAGCTGTCTATGCTCCAAGGTCTATCTGGGTACATCAGAGCAGTGTGACCTTGGCTCAGTTTTACTCAGAAAAATCTTGTTAAGAAATGAGAAAGTATGCAGCAAAGTCAAGCAAGACAAGGGGAAAAAAAAAAAAAAAAAAAAAAAAGACAAGTATAATTGTTCAAACAGTAATATTTGGCAGGTCAGGGGTTCAAGATGGAAAACAAAAATACTGACCCAAAGGGTATGAAATCTGAAAAAAACAAACAAACAAAAAAAAAAAAGTAAAAAGGGAATCTGAAGATACAAGCTCAAAACCAGCGAGAATCAGTCAATTTCAAGGAACAAGAGAAGCCAGCATTTGCACTGACTGGCAAAGGCTTGGGAGATGTCTCACTAGCATAATGAGCTTACCACTGTAGCTTATTAGCGTTAGATATCTACTGTGTGCATTAGCCAACCAGTAATTGCTTTATACTAAAAGATGTGTCCTGCTTACCAAGTCTTTGCATACCACAAAAGTTGCCTGCATTAAGCAATTACAAGAGGGAGGGTTACATGTCTAAGTAAACAAATCTGATCAACGATTAAGACCTCTGCTAAAATTAAGATTTGGGTTAAGACTTCAGTTTTATGTTCTGAAAGCTTTCAAGGATCCTGGAAAATCTGTAGGGACAAAATAAGGATAAATGCTAGCCATTTATAGATTGGATGACAGGAAACATGAGCCCTGGCCTCTGAATAAGTTGAGTGTTAAGGTTCCAATTTGAACAAGCTGGTTTCACTGATCCGTGGTAAAGGTCAGTTCTGAGATTAAAGCTTGGAGAAGAGCATTTATGAAAACACACGTTCTACAGCCAGTTTAATACTGGATTCCAGAAAGTCCAAGTAAAAAAAGGGCTAATAGCTGTAGAGATTAATCACTGTTGACAGTTCAATGCTAACAGGTTTGCCTAGTCAGTGTTTAAGACTAAGCTTTAGCATGGGACTGAAAATCATATCACAAGCTGAAGAATTGCCTCTCCTTGTGGATTCTGAAAGGCCTGGAGTAGCATTGATTAGGGACTAATATTGTAACATGGGCTCTGAAATGGTATGCTGCTTCTCACTGTAATTAAAAGCCAGGTTAAAACTTAGAGATTGAGAAAGTGTGGATTGGAGAGATATATTTTGTTATTTCTGTATCACTGTCTATGGAGCCTAGAGGAGAACTGATCTCTTGTTACTATTTCTACTGGTGGTATAAGCCTCTAAGGCTCAGGTTAGGATTACAATCAAAATAATCAAATCAAAGCAATTGGAAAAGCTGTTTTGAATGATGAATCTACACAAGGTGAATAATGTTTCTAATGAGGACATTGCCTTCTATTTTGTGTTTTAAATCCAGGTTAGGTTTAGGGATAGGGTTAGGATTTGGAAAAAATTAGGCTGAAGAATCAGTTTTATAATCTGTTTTAGGAATTTTACAGGAATAAGACAAGAGCTAACAGTAATGTGCAATTGTTGGTCCTGCTATGTGTGTCATCTTAGCTATAATTAATGCAAATGTAAAGTTCAAGGTCAGAATCCTAGGGTAAAGGTTTCAGAACTTTGTTGGCTGATCAGTCCTGCAGATGGTTGCAGGGTGAAATGAGGGCTGGCTCAAGTAGGAATAACCATTTGTCAGTTTGACTGCAAAGAATAATTAGCTTATCTTTCAGGATATGGTCCTAATGAGGGTTAAAAGCAGTGTTCAATGAATGATTAAATTTCTCACACCTCCTGCAAGGCCTCCAGATCCTGAAAGACTAAATGAAAGATGTCAGGAGCCTTACTTCCATTGTTACAGCACCAATTGTCTTACTAATCAACAAAGAAAGGCTTAGGATAGAATTCTGGTTTATTAAAGCCTAGTCCATACACCTGCAGAGATCTTCAATGAAAAGGGATGATGACAACTCATCATATAATTTTCAGTACCAAGGAAATCAGGTTTGCCCAGCTTATGATTATGATTAAGAAGAACAACCAGGAAAATGAAGGCTCACAATTGTGTTTACTGATTATTCCATAGAAGCTGCAGAAGGAAGATGATGGACGGTGACAGTGTGGATTGGATGATTAGGCAGTGAAATGGATCACGAACTGGCTGAAGGACAGAGCTCAGAGAGTTGTGGTCAGTAGGGCAGAGTCTAGTTGGAGGCCTCTGGCTAGTGGTATCCCCCAGGGGTCAGTTCTGGGTCCAGCTCTATTCAATATATTCATCAGTGATCTGGATAAAGGGGCAGAGTTTACCTTCAGCGAGTTTGCTGATGATACAAAATTGTGAGGAGTGGCTGACACACCAGAAGGCTGTGCTGCCATCCAGAGAGACCTGGACAGGCTGGAGAGTTGGGCAGAGAGAAACTTAATGAAATTCAAAAAGGGCAAGTGTGAAGTACTGCATCTGGGGAAGAACAACCCCAACGGTACAGGTTGGGGGCTAACTCGTTGGAAAGCAGCTCTAGGGAAAAGAACATGGGAGTCATGGTGGACAACACACTGACCATGACCCAACAATGTGCCCTTGCAGCCAAGAAGGCCAATGGTATCCTGGGGTGCATTAAGAAGAGTGTGGCCAGCAGGTCAAGGGAGGTGATTGTCCCCCTCTACTCTGCCCTTGTGAGGCCTCACCTTGAGTACTGTGTACCAGGTCTGGGCTCTCCAGTTCAAGAAGGACAAGGAACTACTGGAGAGGGTCCACTGCAGGGCCACTAAGATGATTAGGGGACTGGAGCATCTACCATTTGACGAAAGGCAAAGAAAGCTGGGTCTGTTTAGCTTGGAGAAGAGGAAGCTGAGATCTCATCAATGCTTATAAATATCTAAAGGACAGGTGTCAGGAGGATGGGACCAGACTCTTCTCAGTGGTGTCCAGTGACAAGACGGGGCAACGGTCAAAAAGTGGAAAACGGGAGATTCAACTTAAACACAAGGAAATACTCCTTTGCTGTGAGGGTAACAGAGCACTAGAACAGTTTGCCCAGAGAGCTTGTGGAGTCTCTGCCTCTGGAGACATTCAAAACCCACCTGGAGGTGTTTCTGTGTGGTCTGCTCTAGGTGATCCTGCTCTAGAACTAGATCATCTTCAGAGTTCCCTTCCAAACCCTACAATTCTGTGACTCTGTGACAGGAGGAGCTAATGTGTTATTGTTAATATTAATTTAAATATAGTTGTTTAACTTTAATATTGCTTTGAAATTTAAGCCAGAGTTAGATTGTCTTCCCAATCCAGTTCTACATAATTGCATTCATTGGTTGGCTCATTAAAGTTTACAAATATAATGTTGAATGATAGTAAGAGAAATTAGTTTCCAAAACAGGCACAGTTACATGGCCTTTGACAAAATTCGGCACTGTGTTGAGATTACAAATTGGCAAAGCAGAGGCTGAGAAATCTGTGTTTATTGATTGATTTTGGAAGTTCTTTTACTGCAATTTAAGGGCAGATAATAAGAGGCCTAGTGCTCTTTCAGACATACATCTGATTGCTTGAGCAGTAACTGAGATTAGAGTCTGGAAGCGAAAACTGAAGATTTTCATGGAATATTTCAGAAAGAAAAATGGTAGCTATTATCTAACTGGGCTTTTTGTGATTTGTATAGGCGAAAAGGCTGTGTTGTATTAAACCTTGGCTTACAGTTTGAATCAATCATAGAATGAATCATAGAATCATAGAATGGTTTGGATTGGATTGGAAGGGACCTTAAAGATCATCTAGTTCCAATCCACCTGCCATCAGCAGGGACACCTTCCACTAGATCAGGTTGCTCAAAGCCTCATCCAGCCTGGCCTTAACTTAGTCCAGGGAGAAGCAATGAGAGCAATGGTTTTAGTGACAGAAAAACTTAGACTGAAGGTGGGGTATTTTTTCTTCTGATGAATCCCAGAAGTCCTGGGGGACTAAGCGAGTTACTGAAGAAAATAGGAACTTAAAGCATACTGCAGTATTTAACCAGGGAGTGGTCACATGGATGGTAAATCAGGCCAGTGTTTGAGCTACAACTGGGTTTAGCTACAAATAGGTTAAGTATGGGAAAACAAAGTGTTTGTTGGAGTCTCCTCAGTCCAGCTGTTTTTGAAAGAGACAATTCTAACAGAGGTTATAAAATCTTACTGCCAAACAAAGGTTGATCTATATTCATTAGGCTTAGTTTTGGGCTTCAGTGAGGTAAATGCAGATGGACAGTAGTATTAACTTTATCTACTAGTTTTGGCTGGGGTGGAATTAATTTTCCTCATAGTAGCTTGAATGGGGCTATGTTTTGGATTTATGCTGAAAACAGTGCTGGTAGCACACTGATGTTTTAGCTATTGCTGAACAGTGCTTGCACAATGTGAAGGCCTTTTCTGCTTTTCACGTTGCCCCATCAGCAAGTAGGCTGAGGGTGCACAGGAAGTTGGGAGGGGACACAATTGAGACATCTGACCCCAACTGATCAAAGGGATATCCCATCACACTCAACAATAAAAGCTGTGAGAATGAGGAAAGGGGGATATTTTAAATTATGACATTTGTCTTACCAAGTAACTATTACATGTGATGAAGCCCTGCTGTCCTGGAAATGTCTGAAAAACTGACTGCTGATGGCAAGTACTGAATGAATTCCTTATTTTGCTTTGCTTGCATGTGTGGCTTTTGCCTTGTCTATTACATTGTCTTTATCTCAGCCCATGAGTTTTCTTACTTTTACCCTTCTGATTCTCTCCCCCATCCCACCTGAGGGAGGAAGAAGAGGGGAAACCGAGCACCTGTGTGAGGCTTTGCTTACTGAAATTGACCTACAACACTTTATCAAGAGCAGACCTTCAGGTTAAGTTCAATTCACACACACTGTGAATTGAACTATTTTATTAATTGTAAGACTGATGATTACTTTGGATCCTCATATAAAACAATCCTTGCTTTATGGTAAAGTTTAGAATTAGGATTCAGAATTGCTGATAAACTTTTAAAATTATATTTTAAATACAAATAATGCTTCACAATAAAGCTTAAACAGGTACTAGCTTGAGAAATTATTTTAAGTAGTTCTCATGAGTATCAGGTACAGAATGCAAATAAAGTCTGTGATAAAGGATAGGGTTATTGCTTACTGTTTGGGATGGCAGAGAGTCTCCAGATTCACTGAGAATAGGCCTTCAGGTTAATTTGAGGACAGATGTCACCTTAACCACATCTTATTGTCCTATCTATTGAGTAGGCCTTCAATAGCTCTAAACTCTGCTAAACTACAGAACTTCAGATAAAAATTCAAAAGTTCACCTACACTTAGAAGTTAAACAGACAGAACAATCTGGCTTTTTTTGCCTTTTTTTGTGTGTGTGTGTGATTTAGTTTACAAATGAACTTAAGACAAGGACATAAGCAGTCTTCAATGGATTTTATAAACTCATTTACATATTGACTTCTGTTTAGGCTTTAGGGTGGCTCCAGAAAAAATTAGAATCCAGAAGTAAGATTTTTTTTTTTTTTTTTTTTTTTTTTTTTTTTTTTAAAGAGATATTCAGAATTGACCTAGATACATACTGGTTCGATTTAACTTAAAGTTAGATATCACAGGGTTGACAGATTCTAAGTGAAGCCTAAGGATAGGATGATAGTGATGGTTCTGTAACCAAGGGATGTCAAAACTGATGTTACAGACTAATTGGAAGAAACCTGTGAGATAGATGGGTACAAGCACGTAGTTGATCTAAATTGATAAAACTTAATTTTGTATTGAGACACAAAACAGGCAGAGAGCTAAAGTTGTAGCTGAAGTTTGGATTTATTTACAGGGATGAAGTCATAGAATTACATGGTACTGAGGAGACCTTTAAAGAGACAAGCAATACAGGGTTCATTTGAATTGATCAATTCTTGTCTGATCTAGTTTAAAGCCCTAGGTTTGACCTAGGTAATCCTAGATCAAGCTTCATATTATGGCTACAGTGAGGATTATAGTTCAGCAAGATAGGTAGTTAAGCTTTTGTTGGTAGTTTGTTTGTTTGTTTGTTTGTTTGTTTAAGAATAGTGCTCATTTAGCTAATATCTGCTAGCATAACCAGAACTGTTTAACTTGCAGATGGATAAGCCTTCATTGCAACCCTGTACCTAGCTGTAGCTCAAGGCCTGTCACAGAGCTAAGCTTAAAACTTTCCATCTCACAGCTAGTACACCTCTTCTGCCTGTTTTTATGGCCTTTCTCACAAGGATTCCTCTCAGAGAACTCACCCAGAAGCTTCTTAATAACCAAATCCAAAAGCCAAGCCCTTGTCAGACCTCCTACTTTATACCCACTGGCAGTGCCACACTCGGCAACTCCTGTGAAATCACCTTGTCTCCTCACCTTCACAAGGAATCTTCTTTTTTGCCAAGCTGCCTCCTTCCTTCTGGGCTATCTGGTTCATGAACTGCAGTCCTAGGTTTAGCATAGACATAGCACATCATCCAGGTTCAAAGTAAGGTCAAGCTTATCTCTGACCTCAAACCTAAAGACAGTTGCTTCAAAATACTTCCTTGCTCAGCTCATACTTCTCATTTTCTCAGCTATCTGGAGTCCATCAACTAGGTATTATGTAGGTTAAGCTTTTTTTTAAGCTAAGGTTTGGGGGGGTTGGGTTTTTTTCATTTTTTCATTTTTTTGTTTTGTAAGTTGGCAACTTATTTTTCGGTTTGGGTAATACAGTTGTTGCTTCATATGTTCTGGATGTCAGAAAATGAAATTCACTGGAGATATATTCTGACAAAATATTTTCATGCCTCCTTCCATAATGAAAAGTTGTGTTTTCCCTCCTGGGAAGGATCTGATGAAGACAGATCTCAGATCTCCAGCCTGTCTTTCAGATGTGTTTTGATGCACAGTATTTGAAGTGAAGTTTCCATGAAAATTTTTTTCCCCATCTATCTACCAGATGTCAACAGAACATTTCCTCCAGGTGGGCACTCTGCTTGAGCTCTCTTCAAGGGGGAAGAAATAAGATGAAGAGGATGAAGGCTGTGCTTTCTCTGTAAGCCTCAGAACGAACAATAATTCGTAAGTCTATACTGGCACCAAACAAAAAAAAATAAATAAATCCCAGAGTTTTCATAATATTGACATTCACAGAAAATTAACCTTTACAGGGGGGATTAAAACAGTAGAGCAACTAGCTCTTTTGAATTTAGCCCTTATTCCACACATGGGATGTGCAGGATGCAACACTACCACTTGTCATCTCATACTTTTCCAAACCTTAAAAAGAACCATCTCTTCTCAAACTATATTAGGAAGCATCTTCTGCTGTACACAGCCCTAGTTTACGTTGTTGAAGATATCTTAAATCTAGTTCCCTGAAACAGAACCTAACCATACCTTAAATCAAAGAATATCAACCAACCCTATTCACTCCAAAAAATACTTCAGTTATTTGATATACAAATATTGAGCCTGAAGAATTAAATGCCTAATTTCAGTGCTCAGAAAGGCCATACAGACAGGCAGATAATTGCTACCTTTTCTCAAGCTCACTGTCTTATGCTTCACACTAGTCCTCAGAGGTCTGAGAGTTTGTGTCTTGACCAGATTTGGGTGGATTTTCACAGAGAGAAAGGAGATCTCTAACCCAAAGGTCAGCCTCCAGCTAAATACCTATTGTCTGCTCTAATACCACAGGGAATCTACAGGATTTGAGAAAAAGATCACTGGTGTTTTCTCTTATTGTTGTTCTTGGAAATAGATTTGCTACATTGGCTGAAGTATCCAGAAGAGAAATTCAGTTGTATACAGACATTTTTCTTAGAAAATTTCAGCCCTAGACTGCAGAAGTTTGACAGATTTACAAAATCTGGAAGATTCTATAATTGCAAGTACCTACTAGTCCCATCTAGAATAATGCCTAGATAAGTACTACATTCTGTATGCTTTTTTAACAAGAACAACAACAACAAAAAGAGAAGAATAGAAAATAATATTTTCATTTTAATATTTTAGCCTTAAAAAGAGATGTAACTTGGAAACTTGACACCATAAAAACTCTTGCAAGTTACCAAGAATTAACTAATCTCAGATACATGCTGTAAGACTAGACAAGCTTCTGGGTTGAGTTCATATTGTAGACAAGGCAGCATAATTGTTCCAAATTTAGGAAAGAAACAAACTTTCAAATGCCTTTGCTGAAACAAGCTCTACTCAAATCTGATAATCAAGGCTTAAAAACAAGTTCCAGAAAGTTTTTCCAACTAATATCAAACACTAATCGAATCACTTTCATTTCTTATTCAGTAACACAATAATAGTCAAAAACCTTTGTAATCTATTCTTGAACCAGATTAAGTACTAGAGCACCTGGACCATTTCCAAACCCAGGGAAGAGAACTTTGAGGTCAACAGGATCAGCTCCCAGTTCTTAGGTTTTACTATGACAAAAACGCAGGGAGCCTGATAACTTTTGTCAGCAATTCTGTGACAGTTTTAAAGGAATTTTCTGTCCTAGTATGTAAAAACAGTTAAGAACATGGAAACTGGCAGATTAACTAATAAATCCAGAGGCACTTCTCTGCTGTTCATCATATTTTTGGTAAATACCAGAGAACCACATACTACCCTCGGGAAAATCACTTATGTTCTTCAAAATGGTAAGTGTTTTTGTTTGGTTTTGTTTGGGATTTGGGGGGGGGGAATGTTTACTGCTACTCTCACTACTCTAAAGTACTTTATCACTCTGCTAAGGAGAGACAGGTGATAAAATAGGAAAAAACTGTTTGTGACCTAGTGATGCACAAGCACTCTATATTTAACAAGCAGATTTAAATTTTTATTAACCTAACATGAGACAAACATTTTACAGTAATATGCTATTTAGCAAACAGAAAGTAAAATCAATTCTGAATAGCTGGAAGATGAAATAATATGTTTCAGATTCATGTCAAATTTAAGCCAGTACTATGTGAATTTTCACCAGCCAAGCCAAAAATTTCAACAATAATATAAAACCCAACATAAGAAATTGAAGCAAAACTAGCTCCCACTCCCCAGAAATCTACTTCTAGGTTTTTATTACATAATTCCAAACAGTCACTTTGATATAAAAAACAAAAGTGTTGAAACAACACATTTGTTGGTTTTTGGGTTTTTTTCTTTGTGAGGCTACTTCTGGGTGTTGGAAATAGGGTGGCAAAGAGAGGAAAAGATTCTGGAACTATTGCCTAAATTAAAAAATTGGCTTGCAAATACTTGGTATATACTGAGTTTTCTACTAAATGCATTATCTGTTCAGAATGGCTTATTTAACTAATCTAAGTGTCCCAAAGATTGAAGATGTCAGATTTTTATACTATCTATAGGGATAGGATACAGCTGTGAAGATTAACCATAATATTCATCAAAGCTTTGGAGCTGTTTAGGTCCAGAGGATAAGCCTCACCATTAACTAACATGTTCCAGTGAAAAAGCAAGGTTAAATAGGCACTGACATTACTGCTTCAAAGAGAAGGAAAACTCAGTTATTTTCTGGCATTGGCTGAGGTGCAGTGGGGTGCACACATTTGCAGTGATTTTGGACATAACTGATGAATAGTTCCTTATGCAGGAGGTGGTGAAGTGCCAGTATCTGACAAAAAATCACTTTTTTCCCCAAGAGCAAACGCTTCCCCCTGCTGACATCTCCCGGGGTCCAGCAATAGGGAAAAAGCAGAATGTCTCCAAAGTATGTGGTGGGTAAGGGGCAGAAGGGGTTGCTTTGTTGGCTCAAATATGCTCGCTGCAGATTTAAAGCTCCTTTTTTGTAGCTCAGGGGCAGACTTGTAATTATCTCTCCCTTGTGTCCAAACCCTAAGATGACCTTTTGCAGGAACATCAGTTGCTTCATGTTTTGTAGACTGAAAGAAGCACCAAGATGGGAGAAGAGTGTCATCATGTCTGTTGATATTCTGCACTCAAACCAAAATACATTTTCATCACCTCGTTGTCCAGTTTTTGAGGAAAAACCAAGTGACAATCTGAAACCATGTTTGCACCAAGAGACAGCAGACCTCAGAGCTGGCTACAGGCTAATCTCTCTAAGTCATTTAAAGAAACTCTAGCTTCTTCCATTAAGACACAAGCACCACATTGATAGGGAGACTCCCCAGATCCTGTCGTAAGGAGAAATGGGGTCCTACATTCCAAATATTTAGAGATCAGTTCAAACCCTACCAGCTTAATAATGTCTTTGAATTTATTAAGATTCTCATATATTCCTGTATGAAAGGGGAGAACTATTGAAATCAGAGGCAAGATTAATCAATAAGTGTTGGATTAATTCACAAAACGACATTTCCCCTTAGCAATTCTGAATAATTTCATTCACTAAAGACAATCAGACAGTCATTTTCATTTACCACTACATCAAGGATTTCTATACAGGCTTCGAATATCTACATTCATTTAGCTGCATCCCTGTTTGAATGAGGCTTAGAATGATTCACAAAAACATTTGAGCTATCATTTCTACCTGAATTCTGAAAGCTAGTTTCCGCTCTGCAATCACAATGAAAATACATAGAATAAAAGGATGCACTGGCTACAGATGAAGCATACCTAAGTCAGCACAACTGGTAATTTTTCCAGAAGTGATCCAGGCAATGCTAAAACAGGGTTAAGCCACTCCCTCTACTTTACCACTTTATTGATTTTTTTTTTGAATAGCAGATTACACCACAGCTAAGGCTGCATGATGACTTTCCAGGCAGTTCTGCAGAACCGGAAAAATACCTGTGGGTTTTACAGCTTTCATAAACATATTTTCACCTCAGAGTCCACAGTATGCACTGTGGTGTTCTTTTACTTCAAGTTTTGCCTTTTTTGAGAGAATGCATATATAGGTATATTTCCACTGAAAGCAGCCCAAATTTATGTGGAAAAGTCTGTGCTTAAAAAAAAAAAAAAAAAAAAGAAGCTTTCACTTTGCAGTAGGAAAAGAAATCATTATTTCTTCAAAAGGTGAAAATGCTGGAGAGAGCATGGGTGCATATCTGGAGGGCATGAGAAGTGATGCCGGTGGTCTCCAGAAGTTCAGACACCCCGAAGGACACTGAGGACACCAGTACCCTCAGGCTCTCTCTACCCCAGGGAGGTGCCCTTTCTGTGCCCTGGAAGGCATTGTAGGGAGTGACACACTGGGAAGAAGGGCATGTGCCTTAGTCCCTGCTCTCTCACCAAAGCTGGGGCCCCTCGCTCCAGCAGGTAGGACCCTTCTGCCCTGTTCAGGATGTGGGCCTGTGGATACTCGCCCAGAAGGCAGCACCTAAGCCTCTTTGGTCCTTCCTCACATAACAGACACCAGGGAGAGAAGGAAGTGCATAAAAGGAAGAGACCACAACTGTCATGAGCCTGACAGTGCTGCCCAGGCTCCCCAGCTCCCATACCTTTTTTAACCTTTCCCTGGGTAAAATGAGGAGGCTCTTTGTCCCAGCTCTTCTTTCAGGCTGGTGTGTTTGGGCATGTTCAGCTGTGGACACAGAGACTCTGCAAGCAGGATATACACAGCATTAAAGTAGAAAGCAGTGGCTTCTTGGCTGAGCCACACAAAGGGCAGCTAGGATTTAGTGAGCTGTAAAGCTAGGCACTAGTATGCTCCCAGGCTGAGGGGACCCCTCAGGGTCTTTGCTGGCCAGACAGCCACCAGTCTGGTAAGGAGGGTCAGCCTGCACAGTGCCAGGAGCGGCTCCTCTGCACTGCCAAGCTGCCATCTACTCCCAGCCCCATCAACACCAACGACTTGACCCAATTACCCAATGATCTTTTCCCCCCCGCCCACTTCTTCCCTTTCAGGGTTTT
>NW_010314227.1:41639-51339 GCF_000700745.2 Antrostomus carolinensis
AGCTAATGACAATCTGGTCTCAATTCTTCTACAACTGGCTATAATTTTATTCTTCTTACCTTTCAACAGAATTTCTCACAGGTCTTCTTCAGCAGTGTAAGCAAAGTTAAGCAGCTGGGCCAAGACAGAGCTGGACCTTGGAGCCTTCTAATTGCAGAAAACCAAGACTGAGATATTCCAATACAGAAGAAAAATAATGCAGGTTAGGAGTAATGACAAATATTCTGTTTGCCTTTATAGTACTAGCCAATTTCAGTATTAAATCTACCTATGTATGTCTCCGGAAAATAAATGGTTGCGTTTGCTCAAACCAAATTTGAATCAGCTTCAAAAAAAGGTTTCATTTATGTCCATTAATTCGCCTTCAGTTTCAGAAGGGTTCAGCGAGTTCCTATTTCCTCTGGAGTTCTGAGCTAGGTAATTGTTATGTCCCTGAGCTGCAAGAGGCACCCAGGTGGTTCACATATTTCTATTCTTACCCAGGCTTTACACTTCAGGTAATTGGCGCATAAGGAAAATCACAATCGCAATCCATCAAACTTGTTTCAGCATGTGTCAAGCCATGTACAGGCTCAAACAGACTTCAAACACAGTCAGAGTCATACTGAACTGGGAACACAGGGCTTGTCAAAACAGCAGGAGTCAAGAGGTTGCACACTTCTGAGGACATAGGCTTGAAGTCTCATTTAGCATATAGGACTAATTTGATCCTCAGGAACTGATTCATAGGACCACATGTCACAGCTTATCATGTTGGCTAGACCTGAGTTTATCATTCAAATTACTTTATAGTCAGTTTTAAAAAAAAAAAAAAAAGAAAAAAAGACATTTTCTAGGGCTCAGTTCAAAGTTTATGTCCGAATTAGATTACAGTGTCAGCAGTGTGAAGTATATTTTCATAATACAGTCCCTCAGGTTAAAAGTTCCTTATTGCAGGCTCTTTCATTATGTATTATTTGTCACATGGATATAGTATGTGTCATTGTCCTGGTTTCAGCTGGGATAGAGCTAATTTTCTTAGTAGTTAGAATAGCACTGTGTTTTGGATTCAGTAGGGGATTTGGTATAAGAATGTTGGTAATATACTGATGTTTTTAGTAAAAACAGAAATCAAGGACTTTTCAACTTCCCATGCTTTGCTAGTATGCAGCTGCAGAAGAAGCTGACAGGGAGCATAACAAAAGCAACTCATCCAAACTGGCCAATGGAATATTCCATATCATATAACGTCATGTTCAGTATATAGATGAGGGTTGTCAGGGAAGCTCACTTGCTCTCTTCCAGGACTAAGATTTCAGAATTTTCTCTCCTCTGGGATCACTAGCCAGAAATGGGATGAGCATTGGTCAGTGGGTGGTGAGCAACTGCACTGTGCATCAGTATATCAGTGTGTGTATATATATATACTCATTTATATATTCTATTATTGTAATTATTACTTTTATTTTATTTTATTTATGAAATTGCTTTTATCCCAAACAGTTAGTTTTCTCACTTTTACTCTTCTGATTCTCTCCCCCATCCCAGCTGAGAGGGGAGTGAGCAAATGGCTGTGTGGTGTTAGGCTGCCAGCCATGTTAAAACCATGACAGTGATGTAAAGAGCTGTAACAATCACTGTATTTCATTCATAGCCTGATCATAGCATCTAAATCTAAAAACAAATTATCCAACTCAGGACAGCAATCTGTTATCCCCTGTCCTACACATCTTTGCTGTATTTTAGCTCTTCCTTGAAAAGACAGCAGGAAAAACAATGTTGGCTGAAGAAGAAAGAGGGGAAACTAGATACTGCATGATGCACATAAATGCTGTTACCTCACATTTTAAACTACATACTTCTAGTAGATCTCCAGCTCTCTGAGCCTCTGGTTCACCTTGGATCACTAGGGAAAAGGCAGCTGAAACAGGAACGACGTGACAACCATAACTTTTCACCCCATATCTAATTCACTTAGCCAACTGTCCTGTTTAATATCTTCTAGTGCAGCACTGCATACTAAAACTTCAGATGAAGTATCTCACATGGAAAAATTTTAACATTACTGCTAATTATTAAGTATGTGCAGTCTAAAAGAACCAAACAGCACTTTCACTTCTCTTACACATTTTCTATTGGAGCAAAAAGGGGGGAAACAGTTAAGAAACACTGATTAATGTGTGTCTTGTAATACCCCACTAATTAAGGCAGATTCCAGCTTTCGCTAAATATAGCTCCACAAACGACTTTACTACTAGTACTAAGTAATTGAGTCTAAGATACAAAAGTAAAAATGTAATAGAGTTTAATGATGCACTCTATACTGCTAATGGTCTCTACTCCCATGAAATGTTACAGTATGCTCTCAGTACTGTCTACCTGTGGTATAATTTAGTCCCTCAACAGGTACAGTTCACTCTGTTATTTCAGAGTATTTTTTTAAACTGTGTAGCTGAAACTCAAGTAATAATGCCTCTGTTGCAATCCACTATCTAAGAAATAAAAATGCTGATTCTCCCAAGCTAAAAAAGCCACATTTTGAAGTGCTTTAAAAGTTTAATTGGTTTATGATTTAATGCATTTTTTAATCAGAGTAGCAGTTTGAACATAGATATAAAAGCCCAGGATGAACAGCTGATCCAATATATCTGGCTGGTAATACTGATTTCAACAAACACATCTGATGAGCAAACATGTCCTCCTAGCCGCCTACACTCATACCCATCTGTTAGGATGGCATCATGCCTCTGCACAAGGTAACATGCCAGTATTAGAAGGCCAGAGAAACAAGCCAAAAGTAGGGCTAAGGAGAAATCTAAATAACCTTGCACTTACCAGATCTTCTTCCTGAATTTCATCCTACTTGTAACAAGAAATATTACACTACTGCACATTGACTTTTAAAATTTTATTCCAGTTGTGTGCAATTACGGGACAAGCAGCACACAAGAAAGAAGAATTGATTGGTTGTGGATACTCACAGCTGGCCAAAAACCCTTGAGATAGATTGCAGCTGGTAGTTGCGAAGCCCATTAAGGACATCTGTCAATATACTTTGAACAGCTAGAGACAGCAGGTGCTGCAGGTGAAGATATTCCAGAATTCCCTGGAAGACCATACCACCTGGGAAAGTCACAATCAGCACAGAGTGGCTGACTACAAGCTCTGTCTCTATAATGACAGCCTGGAATGGCAAGAAGTATAATTCACCCAGTCTGAATCACAAACTTTCTCATAAGTTTGTTTTACAAACCTGTGCGTTATAGTTCTCAAGAAGCACAAAAACTCAGAAAACTTTTTATTCATCAATAACTCTGCGGCTTATTCATTCACTGCAGTCTGTATCTTTGTCACTGTGAAGTGGCATTCTTCAACAAATCTTCTTCAATCTGTATTCTTCAACAAATAAACAGAAGAAACCATGATTTTATATTTCCAAGAATATAATGAGTGGGTTTTCCCTATTTTTGAGGTTTGCATTTTATTAAAAATAGTTTCTGTTTTGATAGAAGAGCTTTGGGTTTTTCATAAACATAAAAATGCCCCCAGCAGCTTTTAGCATATATAGGCAGTTGTTTTAGAAATTATGTTATCCTCAGGGTATTCAGCCCCCTGAGCTGGAAGATGGGGATGGAGAACAGAACAAACCCCCCATAATTCAGGAGGAAGCTGTTTATGACCTACTACACCACCTGAACCCTCACAAGTCTATGGGGCCAGACGGGATCCATCCAAGAGTACTGAGGGAGCTGGTGGAGGAATTTGCCAAGGCACTTTCCATCATTTATCAACAGTCCTGGCTAACAGGAGAGGTCCCAGAAGACTGGAGGCTTGACAATGTGACACTCATCTACAAGAAGGGCCAGAAGGAGGATCCAGGGAACTACAGACCTGTCAGTCTGACCTCAGTACCGGGGAAGATCATGGAGCAGTTCATCCTGAGTGCATTCATGCAGCATATGCAGGACAACCATGGAATCAGGCCCAGCCAGCATGGGTTTATGAAAGGCAGGTCCCGCTTGACCAACCTGATCTCCTTCTATGATCAGGTGACCCGCTTAGTGGATGAGGGTAAGGCTGTGGATGTTGTCTACCTGGACTTTAGCAAGACCTCTGACACTGTCTCCCACAGCATTCTCCTAGAGAAGCTGGTGGCTCAAGGCTTAGACAGGTGTACTCTTAACTGGGCAAAAAAATGGCTGTGTGGCCAAGCCCAGAGAGTTGTGGTGAACTGAGCTAAATCCACTTGGTGGCCGGTCACAAGTGATGTTGCCCAGGGCTCAGTTTTGGGGCCAGCTCTGTTTAGTATCTTTATCAATGATCTAGATAATGGGATTCAGTGCGCCCTCAGTAAGTTTGCGGATGACACCAAGCTGGATGGGAGTGTTGATCTGCTTGAGGGTAGGAAGGTTCTGCAAAGGTATCTGGACAGGCTTGTTCAATGGGTCAAGGCCATTTGTATAAGGTTTAACAAGGCCAAGTGCTGGGTCCTGCACTTCGGTCACAACAACCCCATGCAACACTACAGACCTGGGGAGGAGTAGCTGGAAAGCTGCCTGGCAGAAAATGACCGGGGCGTACTGGTTGAGAGCCAGCTGAACACGAGCCAGCAGTGTGCTCAGGTGGCCAAGAAGGCCAACAGCACCCTGATCTGTACCAAAAATGGCATGGCCAAGAGGAGTAGGGAAGTGATTGTGCACCTGTACTCGGCACTGGTGAGGCCACACCTCAAGTACTGTGTTCAGTTTTGGGCCCCTCACTACAAGAAGGACATTGAGATGCTGGAGTGTGTGCAAAGGGCAACAAAGCTGGTGAAGGGCCTGGAGAACAAGTCTTATGAGGAGTGGCTGAGAGAACTGGGATTGTTTAGTCTGGAGAAAAGAAGGCTGAGGGGAGACCTTGTTGCTCTCTACAAATACCTGAAAGGAGGTTGTAGTGAGGTGGGTGTTGGTCTCTTCTCCCAAATCACAAGTGATAGGACAAGAAGGAACAGCCTTAAGGTGCACCAGGGGATGTTGAGGTTGGATTAGGAAAAAATTCTTCACCTAAAGGGTTGTCAAGTATTGGCACAGGTTGCCCAGGGAAGTGTTGGAGTCACCATCCCTGGAGGTATTTAAAGGACATGTAGATGTGGTACTTGGGGACATGTTTTAGTGGTGAACTTGGCCATGCTAGGTTTATGGTTGGAATAGATGATCATAATGGTCTTTTCCAACCAAATTATTCTATGTTTCTATGATTCTATGTCTTTCCAAAAGAACATGGAAAAATTACAAAGTATGTCTTAACATAACTGATGATTAACAAAGTGTGATAGCTTCACTGGGCTGGCCCTTGGCCAGTAGCCAACACAGCCCCCCACACCCCGCAGGGGAGAGGCGAGAGGATTGGGGGGCAAGGATAAGGAGACTTGTAGGCTGAAATAGGAACAGTTTAATAATAGAAATAAAAGAAAACTTTAAAAAAAAAAAAACCCTAATATTAGAATAGTAGTGATAATGATAACAGTAACAAAATATACAAATGAGTGATGCCCAGTGCAACTGATCACCACCTGCTGACTAAGTCTGGCCCATTCCCAGGTAACGATCCTGGAGGAGTGACAATCCCGAATCAAAACCACAATCCCAGAAGAGCAAGAGCCCAAGCGAAAGCCAGAGGGAATTATCCCCCTTTCTGGTCAGCTCTGGATAATATACTAAACATGACAGAATATGATATGGAACATTTCATTGGCACATCCAAATGCCAGTTTTGGGTTTTGCTATTTATTCACTGTGCTTCTCCCTCCCAGTCCCAATGCAGCTGTGATCCAGCCAAACACGATGGCCATGAGCTCCAGCAGCAACTGATAACATTAGTACTTTTGTCAATGTTCTTCTCATAACAAGTCTTACACTGAAACCAAAACACAGCTATTCTAACTACTAAGAAGAAAATTAACTCTATCCTAGCAAAACCAGGACACAAAGTATTCCTTTATAGATGACCTGTAAAATTTTGAGATGAGATTAGAAAAGCATTTCCCACTTTGACACTAAAACTCCATTTTCTATGCTTTGGAAAATACCAGTTTTAATTAGTCTGTCATATGCTGCTGTGTTTACCTCTTTCTAAGCAGAAAGCCTTTGCTTTGAGAGCTCTCTGAGACTCAGACACCCTGGCATATCCAAATCACCCACTGACAGTATAAACTATTTAGGACCTAGTCCAAAACCCAGTGGAGAATATTGTTATTACCCTCACCCTGCTCCCCTCACCATGATACCCGTGCACAATGTGGAGTTACAGTCCCACCCTTTGATGTGATTAGAGTTAACTCTGAGATTCTTTGTCCTTTCTGTAGTAGAGCAGAGATGGGAGAAGTTATTCATTTTAAAATGCTTTTAATCATAAGAAATCTATGCCAGGAAGATGAGTCTTCCAGCTCTCTGAGAGGACAATGCCAAATATTACAACCAATCCATGTTTGGAGAAAGCAACCAAGAAAGGATGACTGCACAGAGAGGAGGACAGGGAGAGGATAAGTGAGTTTTCAGCCATGTCAACCCGCCTCAAGTTTTTTTGTCTTACTCAAAGCCAGTTATTTTCTTCAAGAACACTGTAGAATCTATGATGATTTACCTTTCTTCATGAAATTTTCTTGAAGTTAAAGAAAATAAGAAACCAGACAGAGATCATGTCTCCTTCACTAAATACACAAAAGAAGAACCTCAAATACTGATCTGTTTTCTACTATAATCTCTATGGATAGTCTCTATGCCACATTGAATGGCTGTTAGCATCATGCCCTTTACAGTGGCTTATTCACTCTTTACACAGTCACCAAAAATTCTCTGATCTCAACTTTACATCATGAAGAGGACTTCAGCTGCCAAAAAATATCCAGCCATTAGACTTGCTGTGAATTTTGCACAATCCTGTTTTTCATTCTTGCTTCAGTAATACACGTCTGCTTTTTTTTTGTGTATTTAGATTAAGAATAATATAAGGCATTCATTATTTGCTCTTCACTTTTACATTATATCTAGCCTAAAATGAATCTAGCCTTTGTCGACTCAAGGATAATACCATAAAATAATGTGATAAATAATGCAAACTACTTTCATTTGTTCTGTTGTTTCAACATTTGAAACCAGACACTGAGAAAAGCAACATCTTGCACTCATGCAAACGACTCCTCTAGCTAATGTGCTTGAGGAAAGCTCAGTCATTTAAAATCTAGAAAAATCACATATTAAATAAATAGTAGGTATTTTTCTCTGTGCAGAGGTGAATTTCCCCTCTAATATTTGTTTTCTAACTGCATATTACATTTCTCTGTAGGTTCTACTTCACACTGCCTGAAAACTCTGCTTTTTATTCTCTTTTCTTCCAAGCTGTTGTGTAGAACTTTTGAAATATAGCTATTCTGTACTAACTCATCACTTGGAGTCAGATGGAATAATATAACTTAAATTCAAAAATATTTGTCAAACTAGTTTGGGTTATGGGGCTATATGACAGAATATGTTAATGAAATCATTATTGAACTAACTGAGTGGAGAAAAGTTTGTTCTTGTTAAATCCAGTGAAACAAACCCAAAGGATAAAGTGCTCATAAAGCACAGAAAAGAGAAAGCTCTATTTTTAATATATTTTACTGTCTCAGCTCCAAAGCTGAGTCTTCTAATCATACACTGAACTAGTATCCTACTAGCAGTGCTCTTAAATTTCAATATACAATCAGCCTGATACTTTGCTGTTAATCTACCTAACGTACTAGATCTCTCTGAAACCCAGTACTGTTGTTCAACTGTGCAGCAAGCTACACAAGTAAGAAATTCAATTATAGACACAATGCAACTTGCTTGTATACAGTATCTTTCACACCTGAGGTAAAACACCATCAGTCATGGACTAACTAGAAAATGAATGTTTTAATGAGTGATTTAAGTAGAGGGAGTTAATCATAAATCAGATGGCAAAAAGTTCCCTGGTAGCATTTTTAAGTTAAAAGAGAGCTAGGAGAGAGCAAAAAGTCAAGCAAAGATGTGGAGTTGAAGAGCAGGTTGAGAAGAGCAGACTGTGAAAGCAAAGCAGAGCAAAGCCGTGAAGAATTTTAAAAGAAAGGGGTCTGGAACTTCCAGCATATCACATGCCATTCTTCCTTAAAGCATAAAGTACTGCCTGAAACTTCAGTTAAGTTAAATATCAAAGCACTTCTGAAAATTTCACTCAGTTCCCATCTACACATTTAACCAGTTCAACACCCTGGCAGAGCTGGTACTTGGCATAATAACAGAAGCACATAAATGATAAAATGTTGGGGGTCTATATTAATATTATACTATGCACAATCTCCATTACAATTTCATGGCAAAGAAGAAAGTATACATTTGGCAAGTGGGTATGATGAATGATTTTTATCACTTGCAATCTGTAAGGTGTTTCGGCAGTCTTGGAAAAAGAAGATTATGAACTCAGAGAATTTCCAAGAAAACGGAAAGAATTGGACTTGTTACATTAGTTTTGTGCAGTCCTATTCCAAAGAATAATTGGTTAATGCTACCAAAACTACCTCCCTCATAAAAGAACCAAGAAGAAAATTGTGAAAACAGAGAACATGAGATTTCAACATTGAAGCAAGTCAGAAAAAGTTTTTCTGCAGCTATGGTTCTGATCCTATGTTCGTGTTTATGTTCTACTTTTGTGACTCTGTAACCAAGAAGTCAGTATTTGCCTTTATTAAAGGGGATGAATCTTTAGTTTGACTTAAACTACTTGTTTATAAGTGTATTTGTGGATAAGTAAAATCTCAGTTAATGCTTGCAAGCAGAAGCAGAGTATTTTTTTGCAAACAATATATCCAGATGCAATGGTATCACAGACAAGCCCTTTGATCCAAAGCAAGATTTGGGGAAGTTATTACCTATAAACATCAATAAACAGAATCAAAAGTATCAAAAGTCACCACAGAGAAGACAGCTTTCTCAAAGAGGTATTATCCAGTTCTTGACTAGCATAAGGCAGGCAAAGGACAGATGGTTTTTAAGTTTCTGGGAAATCCTGTATTGTCACATTATGCTTTTCAATTGCTTTCCTAAAATATGGCTTGAAAAAAAGCCCCGCTCATTTTCTGTCTAGAGTTTCAGTAAGTAGCAAAATCTCTGAGGTGGAAACTCTCTTTTAATGTCTCTCAACTTATTCCTATACTGTCTGAAACAGATAAGTTACCTACAAGTCACTATCTCAGTAAGAAAAACAGATAAAACTTATTAACTCTGGTGAAATCAAAACCTGAATAAACACATCATACAGCCCTACAGCCAGAGAAGTATCAGAGTAGGTCAGAACAGTGTATGTTCTCCTCGTTATGCTTCTTGACTTTTTTTCCCAGAGAGATGGAAGGACACATTTCAAAATGAATGCAGATAGGACCAAGCAGAGACTTTTCCAGCAATTGCTTTCATCATTCAACAATTTTTCTTAACCACAGCAGTCTCTCATGAATAATCTCAACAGTGTCCAGGGGCTCTGTGATTATTCCAGGACTGAATAAATGTGACTGATGGGAAATCAGAACAATAAAACACTTGAGCATTCTGCAATCTAACCAGGCAGAATTGCTGTGAAATTGTTCAGCATGTTTTGTTGTCCTTAAAATTGAAAATACAGACACATTTTAAGACCCACTAGGAATTCTATCCTTCCTTTATACAGACAGGAGAAAAAAAAAAAA
>NW_010314228.1:0-19548 GCF_000700745.2 Antrostomus carolinensis
ACTCTATCCTAGCAAAACCAGGACAGGCATATAGGAGATGGAAACACTGCAAAGGTACGCTATTGCTCTTCATGCTCGTTGTGGTGTTCAGAATTTGGGTTGATGGGTTTTGAATGTTAATTCCCTCTCAGTAACATGAAAGCAAGCCGAGTAAGCTGGAAAAGAAGTGCTAAGAAAAAGGGTTGACTCTATAATAAGTTTCTGTAGCTTTTAGTTGTAAAGCAGCATTCATCCTAGACTGCTATAGAGAAGTTAACTTTTTAATAAACAGTTTCTGCTAGTTTGTTTCTGCTAGAATCTTCTATTCATGTTCTACTCCTTTCTTAGGACTCTGAATTCATAGAGTATTTTCCTATTTGGTCTATTTTTGATTTAGTATCTAGTTCAAGAACATCTTGAATGTTTGTTTTTGATGGTATTACTTGCAGGACAAGAACACTTAATCATGTAAAACTATGGAAAATTACTTTATACATAACTGACAAATATCATATTAGATGTCTTGTGTATTACTTTGCAAGGCTTCTCTGTTTTTAATTATCAATTCCAAGCCACTTTGAATTATCAAGGTTAGGATGTTGCATTATTACCTGTGTAAATTAAGCCTTTAGGGGAAAAGGAAAAAAAAGGAAACACTGAGATCAGTAAGTGGTTTCTCAAACATATTTTTTCCTATTATAATGAATATTAATTAAAAAGGGTCAGAGCTTTGTGTAAACTTATTTTATAATATTTTTGCAGAGAGGAAAAATGATGGAAATATGGAAAGCTAAATCTTAGAATATTTACCCTTTCCATTTACATCTTGTTTCTTTTCTTTTTTGTTACAGCAATAGGGTTTGAATCAGAAATAAGTCATACTCCTGCATCCTCTGAGGTCCTTGTACTAAGGTTTTCATTATAATTTTGGGGGAGACAAGGTTTTTTTCCCCATATAAGGAAGTAAAAAGCTCAGTTTACTGATGATTGACTAGGGTTTGACTTCCAGTGTGGCAGCTTTTCAGGATGATAAGTCTGAATTTAAGAGTAGTTGCATTGGGTTTGAGTGCTTTTGTGCAGGTTTTGTGGAGCGCAGCAGCATCCTTCTCACATTCACATCTGCAAGACTTTTTGGTAATTTTTCCCTTTATCCTTTTGAGTCCTCTGTTTCTTACAGACTACAGTTTTATATTTGGGATAAGGTAAATGAAGTAATAAGACAAAACAGTCTTTCACATGCTATTCATAGCTCTCTGTCCTCCCCTCTCACTCTCTCCCCCCACCTTCCACTCTGCAAATCATTTGAGGTGTTAGCTTTCTAGACTAAGCTTTTCTTGCTGCCTCTGTACCTGCCTGAATGGTCTTGGTCTCCTGGTTATCCAAGTGAGCAATGACCCTGCTTGCAACCAAGAAATCCACAGCACAGAGACCACTGTGTGGGGGAGGATGCTGGTGAGCATGGGAGTTGGCTCCAGTATGAATCAGGAGCTTGCCTGGAGCCAGGGCCTGAGTTGGAGGCTGTTGGTAGAATTGTGGCTGACTTTGGATATAGACCTGTGGTCCCTTAATGAGCCACCCACCATAAAATAGTGTAGGATTTCATAGAATGAATAAGCAAAAGCTACTGCAGCACAGTATAACAAAAAACACAGCTAGTATTGCCACTGGCGAGGGAAAAAAACAAACAAAAAAGGCAAAACAAGAAAAGAACAAAACCCTCTTGCTCTTTCAGCTTTGGCAGTGCCCGTTTGACGTGTGATAGTGTGCTCATTCCTAAACTCTTTTCTGTGAACAATAAGATGAATTGGCAGAATACAGATTAGTATAAATGACTATGGGATTTAAGATCAGGGCAGAGAAGCTGGAAACCTTGGGGTTGGCAACACTTCTTGAATGCCAGTGAAGAATTTAACAGGTCTCTAGGTAAAGTGGATGGGACAGCAAATCTGCTTATTTTTGTATTAACTTTTGCTTTTGATGTGTGTAGTTATCTCTTTTTTGCCTCAAAAAAGAGAGTGGCAGCATTATTACAGTTCCCTCTCGGGCATGTATTGGGATGGGTTTTTAGGGTTTTCTTCAGCATGACTAAGAATATGGTTTCCTTATGGGTAGTCACGATTAGATCTGCTCATTCCTGGCAAAGAACAAATTGTTGATTTACAGACTAAACTCAGTCCTGTAACACTTAAAAACTATCTTCTAAACCATGCATGATTTGTGCTGCTGATGGAGGTGTTTGAATATCATTTGTCTGAGGGACCCATACACCAGTCTGAAGCTCAAATCTGTTGCACTTCTAGACATTTAATGTAGTAGCATGTGCTTCTTGAGGCTTTGCAGAAGTAATAGTTAAAATTTAGGCTAGTATCCATGCTGTTTTAAGGATATTTTCCACATCAGCAGTTATCATCAGGAAGACTAAATAGATTAATAATTTTAGTGGTTTATTCATTGAATAATCTAATCTTTGGATTAAGTAGTTAGGTTAGGGTCAAGTTTGTAAATACTTCTGTCAAAAGGCATGAATAAAAAAGAAAGTGTCAAGCAAACCATTTCTGTTCTACTTTTGGGGTTGTAAAATTGTTTGGATTTTCACAAAACTAGTAAAAAGAAACAGACCTTCTTCATAATTTCATATTGTCAGATCCTGATTTAATTATTACTGCTTGGGCAATCTAAACACTGTAAGTCACTGGATTGCTCAGGAGTCTCTAATAGTTTGTTGTGAAACATCTTTCCCTTTGTCATAACAAGGGGGAGACCCAGCAACAAATTGTGGCTGGTGTTTTTAGATTGTAGAAATGATGAAGAAATGGTTTCTGATTCAAGAAATGTATTGCAAAAAATGTTGCTTTCAGCAGTTTTCCAACTTAGTGAATAATTCTTGGGCCTCTTCTGAGGTGATCTGTTTTTTTATTCTATAAAGTTTTGAACAATAATGAAATATTTACACTTAGGACAAGAGATGAACTTTGTATTACAGAGAAGATTACCTGCACATAGAAATTTAGCCACTGTGATTGTGCCCTTTAACTGAGCTCTGTACACTGACAGTTATACTTGTGCACAGCCTCCCCAAATCCGCAAGGTTATCCTGCAGATTTAGCAGGACTTCAGCAGATGCATGGAACCACCTTCAAGTATGTGTTCACTTGTGTAATAGTGCAAGGTATGGAAAGCTCTAACCTGTCTACCAGAAAACTAGGTATCTGTCTGTCTGTTACTGCGGTCCCTCTGCCACAGTACTGTGTTAACACAACTAGTCTGTCTTTAGACCAAAACTAGTGTATGTTTTGGACTCAGATGAGTTCCTTTAGTTTTTTGGACAGTTCTTGCTCTGTTATCAGTGATAGACACGTCCTGAGTTTATAAGAAGACAATCAAACACTTTTGGCTCCCTTGCCAGTGTAGTGTTTTCAGTGTTCAGAAGCAGCGATGGTGTTTTTCTTCTTTATCAAAAATTGTAGTCTATCTCATCAGTGGTTGTTGTCACCAGCCACTGATAACCACCAGCTGTTCCTATTCTATCACCAGCTGTTGCCTACAGGAATCTACATCCTTCTTCAGAAATGTTCTTTCAATAAACTCTGAAATTACTTGTCTTTTAATAATGCAACCTAATCTTCCACTTATTTCATTGTTTAAAATATTCTGTTTGTAAAGAGGTACAGAATGAGAATAGAGGCTTGAGAAACTCTCTCTGTATGTGTAAAATACACCAGTGTGAATAACTGTAACTCACCCTTATGCTAGCTTGTCCAAACAGTGAGCTGAGATGGCTGTTTCAATACAGAATTATCTGTGTATAAAAAGATATATATATGTGTATATATATATGTGTGTGTGTGTGTATATACATATATATATTTAGATCAAATCTTCCTCCTCCCATGGAAAAAACGCTCCTCTGCCTAGCAAAGCTGTTAAGGCAGGAAGAAAATTAAACAGTAATACTGAAAGCAAGTACCTCACTACTTGAAATAGCCAAGTTATAACTTTCAGATTTGCAATCATTATTTTTTTTTTTTAATCCTTTTCTGTGCTAATGGATACTGAAAGCTGATACTTAATGGAGGATTTTTCTTCAAGAAAAGAACTATTTTACTGGAAGTTAAATTCTCTGAGAAAGTTATTGTATATGTTGGGGGGGTTTACTTTATTTTAACAGATACTCTTAGAACACCTTTAAAAAAAATCTGAACTGAAACTTACTAAAAAGCTGCTGTAGGTGTTCTGCAGTTTTGCAGTCTGTGCTTTCTGGAGTTGCACTGATATTGCTATCTAGAATGAACCCAGGGCTTTTGGAGAGCTCAAAAGCTTTAAAACTTTAAAGCTTTAAAAGCTTTAAAAATGTGGCATTTATGAACTGAAGTTGTTGACCCTCAGATATTAGCTGAGAACAACAGTAGAAGGAATTAGCTCTATAGAAGACTAGACATTTTTCAAACTAGCTGAAAAGCATCTCAGTCTCTAAACACTCAGTATGGTAAATAAAAGATGTGATAGAAAAATGATGTAGCAAAGTAATGTGGAAATGGTGTGAAATTTGTGCAATTGATTATATGACTGCTGAATGAAAAAAAAAAGTAAGGGGAAAAATTAGATACTTTATGTGAGGAAAAAATAATAAAGAAGTTAGTGGAAAATTAACATGCTAGAACAGATAGCTTATTTGATCTGATTTCTAAATCTATTCTTATGAAAAACTTGGGGGCTCCTTTTATACAGATGTCTCTGAATGGGGACAGGTAATCTCTTTTCTTCCTAACAAAATGTCTTAATATAATTGGATATGATTGTATCATGTTATAGGTATGATGTTTATTGACTGCTTTGCAGTCAAGATGTTCCTTCTGAGCTTTCACCTGTGGAAAATCCTAGAACCTTGTCCTGTGTCTCAGATTTAGTTAGGGCAATCAGAATTTAGGTGGCCAGGAACAGTATGCTGAAATGTTAACATTAATGATAGGTCAGCAGTTTATTTTCTGTCAGTTTCACCTTTGCTCTGCATTTGGGATAAAATAACTATTTTCTGCTTCAAAATCATTTTATGATCTGGAGCTGCCATAGTTTTATAGCAGATGAATACTTTATTGATGTTAGCTTTAACTTTGAGCAAGCTATGTGATTTCATTTGACAGACTGAGAACTCTGTATCTGTTTTTTGTATTATTTTTTCTTTCTACTGGGGATGTGAGAAGAAGAATCCAGATCAAATTATAAAAAATGGGTAAGTGATAGAAGACTGCATATGTACTTCTCTTCCCAGCCTGCAGTGCTCCCTCACAGAAAATTACCTTGTGTATCTGAAAGGCAAGTAGGGTAGTATCAAAGAAGCAGGGTTCTGTGAATTGAATAAGTGTTTGATGTGCTTTCCATGATTGTCATAACTTCAGTTTTCACTATTCCTGAGATCACTTTCTTTTCTCTTACTTGTGTGAACATGTTCAGAGTCTGCCAAGGGCAGTTGCATGTGGTCTGTAGTGTCACTGTAACAGGTATTGATAAGAGTAGAACTGTAGTAATGTACCAGCTTACCTCATCGTCCTGCCTGTGGTGGAAGATATTTAGATTATGTTGATATAAGCATTTTCCCTCCCTAATTCATCTGCTCAGCATGCAAATCTCAACTGTATAACTTTATGAAGAGGAACCCTGTAAAGTAAAATCTCTCTGAGGGTGAAAGGTTGAAAGAACACAGCTAACTCCAAGGGGGTTTACGTGAGTGTGTGGAAAAAATCTGAAAGCAAAGCACTGTGTCAGTAATGACTGAATATAGCTAGCACTGGTTTATGAATTGTCCCTTTTTATTTTAATGGCTTGTTATAATATTTTTTCTATTAAAATTAAAGAACAGCAGCAGTAAAATTCCATATGCAAAACTACTTAAAATTACCAAACCTCTGTGATATGTCCATCTTAATTTGCTTATGTCAGCAGAAAGACTTAGCATAGAATGAGATTTTTAGGTATGCACCTGTTGATTTAATTTTTTTAATACCATTGTCTAGTTGCTTATTCTTCCAAGTTTGAATGACCTGTCCAAGTGGAAAAACTTGAAGAAACCCCCCAAAAAACATCAAAGAAAACCCCAGTTGGGTTACATATTCTGGAGTTATCAGATGTGATTTAAACTTTATTTTTGAGTGTTTAATTCTTAACATTCAGTTTGCTTTTTCAGCAGAAATTTCTATTACCTAGGGAGGGTAACTGCAGTCCATATTGCACTGCAACCAATAATTTTTTGTGGAGCATGGCCTCTGGTCTCCCTATGGGTTTGACAGTTGAGCAGCTTGACTGTGTCTCTTTGTCAACATTTAATCTCAGATCTCCAAAAGATCATGCCAACTAAGTAGCAGAGTGGCCTGCAGAGAAAAGAAGCTGTTATACTTGAGTCTGAGAAAGTGAGACATGTGGGGTCAGTTTCTGGCTCTGATGAAGATTTTCTGTGTGAAGTTGGGAATAGGTGTATGTCTTCTCTTTGTATCAAAAAGCCCCCCAAGAAAGACAAACCTCTGTGCCTTTTGGGTACTCTGTAAATTAATATTTATGAAGTCCCTAAAGGGCTATGCTGAGAAAGGAAGGTATGTGAAGAAGTAGTTCTAACAAACAACTGCAGCAAGTGCACATAGGATTTGTTGTTGTTGTTGTTTTTTTCTTTTGGAGTGGAACTCAGTGTTTAAACCAGAAAACATATGCTTGAGAACTTGTGCATTATCATGCAGCTTCAAAGCTTCCTATAATTTGGAACTGCAGCAGTTCTGACACTGAGCTGAAGTGCTTGTAAATGCTTTTATTTCAGAGGAGTTGAATATTTAAACTAGGCAAATATGTCTTCAGAAATTTGTCATTTCTCTGCCCACGTTTCCTGAAGGGCTTTAGCTGATGTTTTCAAAGTGTGCTTGTTAGGTCAGGGACACTACAAAACCCAGTGGTGGTCTCTCTTAAAACTTACTGGGCAGAGAAGGTGGGATACTTCTTTACTCCCTTTCCAGAAGCTGAAAATTTCAGTGTTTCAGTCCATATTTCAAAGACTTTACTGTATTTTTTTACACTGATTTTGTACGTTATTTTCATGTAAAATATATCAGAAGCTAGGCTCTTTGCAGTGATGCATGACAGGAAAAAGATACAATGAGTGCAAGTTGATACAAAAGATTCAGATTGTCTATGGAGACATTTTCACTTTGAGCACAGTCAAGGAGTAGGAGAAGACTGTGCAGTCTCCATCCTTAAAGGTTCACAAAACCAGATTGCATAAAACCCTGAGCAGTCTGATCTGACCTCAAAGCCGATCCTGTTTTGGTTGAGAGGTTGGACTAAAAACCTTCTGAGGCTCTCCAGCCTGAATCTGTGATCCATTAAATTCTGTAGTATTAAGTTCGTTATTGTTTAGTCTTTTTTATTTTGGAATAGGTGGAATGTGAAGAATTTGAGGGAGGAGGGTGGTTTGTTTTGGTTTTGTATTTACTACTTTGCTGGAAGGAAGGTGGTGTTTCAATGGGGCAGTGTTAACATTACAGTGACCTCTTTGGCCTATATTCTCTGATGTTCCTAAAGGTCGTATCACAGCCCCTTTGAGGGTTACTTTTGTACTGCTTTATGATCAGATTTTCACAAGCATTTTTCCTTGTTGTGATGACAGTCTGTAGTAAGACTTCTGGGTATTGCTTCCCCAGAGGAAGGTAGGCAGCGGACCGGAAAATATTCATAGGGACACTACTAAATCCTGAGAGAATGAACAGGACAAAAGCATGTATATGGAATAGTTTCTGTGTTTCTATATACATCTACCTTTCTCCTTCTTCCAGTTCCCTTCCCAAGTGCAGAGAGAGCTTAGACCTCACAAAGGGCTTAATAGCAGCTGGTAGTGCAGGCTTGGTTTAGACTGACTTCTGCAGCCTGGGACTGGAAATAGGGCAGTACAATAAGCTTTAGACTGTCTCCTCATGTTATAGCAGACCAGATGCCCTGTCTGGCTGATTGCAACTCCCGTACTACTCTGTAAAACATAACATCAGGCTGTTCAGGAAAGAGCATAGCTGACTCCTTGTCTTATATTTGCTGAGTGACATTAAAACAAGCATCATGTGATGGAAGATGTACTCAGGGATGCACATTGGTCATGCACACTGCAATAAGTTAGCACTTGTTTTCATGTGAAAGGATAGCACAGACCCAGGTTTTCTTCTCTGTAGTGCCTGGAATCTTGCATGAAGCATATATTCCTGAGGATAGATTTGACCTCTCTCCACATGACTGTGAAACAAGTTTAAAACACAAGAACTGTTCTAGGGGAACAGAGCTTGTGCCCAAATCATGATGTGGTCACAGCTACGTTTTTTTTCCCTGTCTCTCCCTAAGACTAACTTTGTATAGTTTTAGCATGCTTGGTCTGTATTTTTCATCAAATTGTCAGACCAAGATAAAGCCCAGGCTCTTCTAAAGTCCATCCTACGGACTGGTGAGGAGTGAAGTTGGACCTTATATAATTGGCTAAAGGTACGAATACAGCTCAGACAATTCCTAACAGGGTTGTTTGTTTCTAAATCACAGATAGTTCTGAATCTAGCAATGAAACCAGGCTCAGTCCAAGCTGCTGCCTGCCTACATGTTTTTTGAAGGTGGTATAAATCCCTTGGCTCCCTCTGCACTGCAGCTGTGGCTACACAGAGGGTCAAACACTGATCTGGTTATTATGCCAGTTGTATGTGACTTTGGCAGTGCTGACAGAGTTGCTGTGGATTTTGGAGTTCAGAAAACTCTGCTTCTTACAGCTCCGTGTTATTGCTGTGCTAGCTTTTGTTGAACTGTCTGTTACAGGTAGTTCGTGCAAGCAAACCTTCCTTCCATTATTTCTTAAACAAGGATTTGCACTTTGTTTTTTGAGGGGAGGAGAAATGAATTTAACTGCCTTACTCTTGGCCACATTTCTTTCAGCAATGGCATTTTTGTATGAGTAATTGACTATTCTTAAGTAGCAATGTTGAGTTTTCTACCAAAAATGGTAGAGAATGAGAATTGAAGTATGCAAATAGCTCTTGTTCCACAAGTTTCAACCATCTGGTTGCTTTAAAGAAAACAGGAAAGTAAAGTGCCTTAGGGGGTGAGAAAGAAAAATAAAAATATTTTTAGAAATAAAATATTAACACTTTAAAATTAAACTCTTATCTTTTCCTCAGTGTTAAGACATCTGGACTTGGAAGGCCTTTATTTTCTGCCTACATCTGAACTAAACATCAGCTGTTTGTGTAGGGTGCAGTAAACAGCAAAGTGTGGCACAGCTGAGAACTGATAGCAATGATTTTTATCCTCTGTGCAGTCCGCAGGTTTTATTCATTTTCTGCCTCTTTCACAACTTACTGCATTGATTATGCAAAGTCATTACAGTCATAACACAAAACAAGGCAAAACATCCTTTTTTATCTCTGTACATTGGATACTAATTTCCTCTCGCTGCAACATTAAAATCTATATTGGCAACAAAGGAATTAATTCTTAGTTTAACAAAATGCTGAGAGGAAGTACATTAGTATTTGATGTCTGCATCACGTTGTTTTCCGTAGGTTTTATCATGAAGTTTATAACTCTGAACGTGTTTTTTGCCTTATGGAAATAGAAACCAAATAATGAATAATTTGACTGGGTCTTGAGATTTACTTAGAATTAATTAATATATGTGTGTAAATAACGTTTATTAGTATATGCCAGCATTTGCTAAGCTTAATGCTGAAAAACTTAAGTCTAAAGCTCTTATTGCACACAAAAATCAGCCAGTATCCCAAGGTCTTGTAAATTACTTCACAAGCGGATGGATTTGTAGCAGCTGAGCTTTTGTGTGCAGAAAATTAATTTCTGTGTGTAGGGTAGTATATTTCTGTCAATTTTCTAGGCATTCTGTGAAAACTAAAACCAAAATATCCTTCTGTTTGTGATGTTAATGAACTGATTTGGAACATCTTTATTTCCTATCAGTCTATTAGCACATTTCATATTGGTACAACTTTCTCTATCAGATTCCAGTTAAATATGTTGTTTGACAGTATCATTTTCAGCAGTAAGCATTTCATATTTAAGCACATACTGGGAAAGCTGCCTGACATATCCTAAATACTTGCCAATTAAATCAATTTCTGTATGGTTCTGCACATCCAAAATATCCCAAATGCAGAAAGTCATTAATGTTAAACAGAAGCTGTATGTATAAACTGTTAGTTTCATGTATAAGGACACCTATATAAATGTATGATTATGCAATATATATATATATATAAAATAATTGGGTGTAAGCAGGCACTTCATATTCTAGATGAAGACTCCTGTAGTGTTTTCTTCTACTGCTACTTTTCTCCTTCCTACACTGAAGGAAAAAAATGACAAGGACACAAAGAATAGTACATTATTTCAAGTTTTTACATAGACTAAAGCAGTTTTCTTCAGTAGTGATATGTGCATGTCTGAAAGTAAGAAAGAATGACAGATAAAGAAACAGTTATTCCCTGGGTATACATATTTTCTCCATCTGGTGCATTATTTTCCGAACTTTCTTTATCTGGCTTTCAAATGTTAGTTAACAGCTGGTCTAAAGGTTTTCATATTTGCTCTGCACACGTTCATAATTCATATAATTTTTAATATTCTCTGTAACATTTAGCTTGTGATTTTGTATCAGTTTGCTCATCCTGATTTTTCCAAAATGATTTTTTTTTTAAAGTAACTTAATTCTTTTAAAGATAAGTTCTATTCCGTTACATATTGAAGTCAGGAGCTAGTCAAAAGTTTCCCCTGATCTATACAGATTGAGGTTGTTATAAAAGAACTAAGAGATAAGCCTTAGGAAGAGTTCTGTGATCTGACACTGGCACTTTGAACAGTGCACTCATAAACTATGCAAGGCAGAATGTAATCAGAGCATCCAAGAATAAATTAAGTTTGAAGGACATTTGATGATCCAGCTTACTCCTCTAAACAGGATCAACTGTGAACTTAGATCCAATGTAAATAGTGGCACTGTCCAGTCAGGTTTTTGAGTATCACTGAGAATGAGAATTCCACAATATCTGTGGACACCTGTCCAAGCATTTGACTGTTGCTTCAGAGGACTTGTTTTGGTATGTTGGTTTTTTGGGTTTTGTTTGTTTTGTTTTGTTTTGTTTTCCTGTGTATATAATTGGATTTTCCCTTGCTGCAATTTATGATGGTTGTCTTTTAATTTTTTGTGCTGTGCACTTTTAGGAGAGCTAAACTCCGTCTTCTCTGTAATCCTCCTTCTGCACACCCAACCCCACAGTCATTAGGTAGTAGAAGTCTGCAGCTGGTTTTCCCCTTTAGCTTCTGTGTTTGAAGCTAAACAAACCAAGCTGCCTTACCCTGTCCTTGTGTCAGGTACTCCAGCCCCCAATCAGCTTGATACATCTTCTGAACTTTCTGCTTTTAGCTATCATGTCTCTTGAAAGGGGGAAAAGGAGCATTCATTCCTAAAAAACTAAATAAATAGAAAGTACCACTTCCCGTGACCTGATGACTATAGTCTGGCAAATGAAGCCCAGTGTGTAGTTACTTTCCATCCGTGGAAAGGCACCTTCTTCAGCTTCTTTACCATGACCGTCAAGTCATTTTTTGCAGTGTGACGCATTACAAAGTGTTATTCTCTCCCATATGTAGGATGTTTTTGGTTTTTTTTGTTGGGAAGTTTGTAATACTTCTCTTGGTTCATTCTCCCAGTGTATCCACATTCCTTCTGAAGAGCTGCTCTCCCCTCCAGTCTACTGACTGCTCCCCTGATTTGATATCATCTACAAACATATTGAGCACTTCTATCATCCTTTTGGCCGGGTCACTGCTGCAGGAATTGAACTGTATCTGTCCCATTATTGACCTTGAGGAAAACCTGATTGCCATTTTGACTGAGTCACTGACTCTTGGTCTAGCAAACCTTTCCTATGCTGTGTAGCCCGTCCATCTGGTCTGTATTGCCATGACATGGCTATGAGGCTGTTGTGGGACACTGCTTTGAAAGCCTTGCTGAAGTTAAGGTAAGCAGCATTCACTGCTCTCTTCTACTCTAGTAGAGTTATTAAGAAAAAGCATCTTTGTATCTTGTGAATTGTAGTTTTTTGTAATTATGAATTGTACTGTAATTGTAATTTATTGTAATTATTTGGTTTTGGAACTTTATTCAAATTGTTCACAATTATACTTAGGCAACCCAAGTTGTGTCTGATGCCTAATTAAGTGGAATTGTTAAAAGTGTGAAATTGATAACTGACATAAATTGATACAGGCTAATAGAGGCCAGAAAATTATTGGATTAAAAAAGTAAATGGATTCTAGTACATAAAATACATATACTTTTTTAACATAATAGTTAAATGAAACTTCTGTAGTTGTCTGAACTGAACAAAATGGAATCAGGGTCCTAAATACTGCACTGCCAGTTAATATGTGAATCATAGAATCATAGAATGGTTTGGGTTGGAAGGGACCTTAAAGATCATCTAGTTCCAACCCCCCTGCCATCAGCAGAGACACCTTCCACTCGACCAGGTTGCTCAAAACCTCATCCAACCTGACCTTGAACGCTTCCAGGGAGGGGACATCCACAACTTCTCTGAGCAACCTGTTCCAATGTCTGACCACCCTCACAGGAAAGAATTTCTTCTTAATATCTAATCTAAACCTATCCTCTTCCAGTTCAAAGCCATTTCCCCTTGTTCTTTCATTAACTGCCCTTATGAAAAGTCCCTCTCCAGCTTTCTTGTAGGCCCCCTTCAGGTACTGGAAGGCCGCTATAAGAGCCTTCTCTTCTCCGGGCTGAACAGCCCCAACTCTCTCAGCCTGTCTAATGCGATCTATCAGAAATGCTTGTATGTACAACCTGGCATATGAAAATACATATCTGGCATATGAAAACACAAATTTTTCTTTTTTTTTAATTTTACCTGAGTTCTCAGGCATGTAAGACAGGATTTTTTTAAAATATGGGAAATAACACTTTGTATGAAGTATGTCTTCAAGTCCAACATGGAGAACCTAAAATCCCTTAAAACATGGAGAACTTAAAATCCCTTAAAATCCAAAAATGCAAGATTTTTGTTTATATATTGTAGTTTTTAAAAGTTTTCCTTTCTAACACAATTATTTTATATGATATTTACTGTTTCACACAGTCAGGTCACATAGCAATCAAAGAGATTTTATATATATATATATATATATAGTTTGAGAAATATTTCAAAATTTATAGAAAAAAATAGCCAATATATAATAAGGACACTGTGTGCATAGTGACAATGCAGTATTCAAGAATCTGATCTTTATAATAATTGAATACATATATACCACGTTAATGTGCTCTTTAACATTGTATGTTGATACACAATATATGGATGGGTGTCAAGTTCATTTTTCCTCTAAAAAGTGGTGATGTTTTTTTTTCTCCCCCTCTGTCTGCATTAAAACAGCAGGTCTTTATTTGCATATTATTTCTGAGCCCTTTCTATTTGTTTACTGATCTTTATAATAATTGAATACATATATACCACGTTAATGTGCTCTTTAACATTGTATGTTGATACACAATATATGGATGGGTGTCAAGTTCATTTTTCCTCTAAAAAGTGGTGATGTTTTTTTTTCTCCCCCTCTGTCTGCATTAAAACAGCAGGTCTTTATTTGCATATTATTTCTGAGCCCTTTCTATTTGTTTATAATTTAACAGTATTGATGCTTTCTATTTTTGGCATATTATTCTTCTGCTCACCACCCCATCTCACTTTATAACACTGTACCCCCCGCCATTGACACAGCTCTGAAGTACCTTAATGTGCAACACAGTTCATCTCTAATGCAGTGCTTCGTGTCTTAACTAAATTATGTATTTTACATTCCTCATCTGAAAAGAAGTAAATGAACTCTAGTTTCCATAAGCAAGTCAGTACTGTGGATGTTCCAGTTTTTGTCAGAACTTCAGATGCGAGATTATCTAAAAGATAGAAGAAACTTTAAGTGATCAGGAATCTGCCTATTTGCTCAGCCCCTTTCTGGAAATTTCCTACTTGGGTTTTAAGGAATAGATATTCTTGTTTCCCTATGGGATTTCTTCAAGTTATGAAATCTTTGGCTTTCTGTTAACATCATGTAGGCATATACCTTGTTTGCTTGCTCCACAGGTTTCTGTGGTGCTGCTCTCTCAATTCCCTGACAGCAGGGAAGTATTGAGGAAACACTTTGATTATATTAGGGTTGTTTTACAGAATAAAAGCTACCCTTTGTTGCTGGTGAGCACTGTTTTCTGCAGTGCTTTATTTTTGTATTATGACAACACTTTCTGGCAAACATCAAGATGAGTGGTGGTGTGCAATGAGTAGGCAGTGGGAAACACATACTAAATACTTGGTGTGGCCTCACACGGGAAATCTTGGACTTGACTCTTGCTCTTAGTGCTCATTCCTTTTCTCTCTTCCTTTGTAAACAAACTACTTTTTGTAGCAACAATAGTAGTAGTGCCAGAAATATGCAGTCTTTCAAAGGTGATAGCCTCGAAACAATGTTAGTTTCTCAGTGCCCTTGAGTCTTATCCATCCTGTGGGCTTGGTATTTCCAGTCTGATCAAGTGATGGTCCTCTTCTCCATCTTGATTTTTCTCTTGTCTGTACTACTTCACTCCTGCAGACTCTGAGACTACCTTTAAGTACAGTAACAAAAGTACTGGCAGCAGACCTCCACTGGAAAGTCAAAGGCAAGAGGAAATTCAGTATTAAAGCCTGTTTGTGTTCTTCCTTCATTACTAGGTCTACTGCCTTAATTAGCAGCAAATGGGTTTTCCTTGGTCTTGATTTGTTTCCAGTGTTCTTGTAGGAGCCTTTCTTGTTTCCCATCATATTCCACATCTATTTTTCTGCCACTGAGCTTACTTTCCTGATCTTGATTAGCTTTGTTTAATATTGCTGTAAAATTACATAGTTTGCATGATGCAAGATTTTCTTTCTCTGCAGTCAGATTTATTCTTTTGTGTTCCTACATCATAAATTGTCCTCTTCCCAGTGCTTATACCTGGGAAGAGGGTAGTTTATTATATGTTGTAACTTCTTACAGCCAGAGATTAGACTTACTTCTGTTCTGGAGTTTGCACTGTAATTTTATTTCATAAAAAGACTTCCATTCTGAACTCTTCTCTGCTACTAGTGTTGAAGAAAAAGGGATGTGATAGGAACCGGGATTAAAAGTATAAGAGCAAGCAGAAAAATATACCAGTTTGGTTCAGAACTAGAGATCAGGAGTGAAGACAGGAAAATCTCTCTCATATTGGAATAATCGTTGTATCACTAAATGGCAAAATCTATTTAAGACCCCTTCCAATATGTTGTAGTCTGTATTTCCCACAGCTGTAGACTTGTTCACTAACAGAAATCCAGCATGTAATCTGTCTCCATCTGGTAAATTTAATATCTTTTATTTTTAAGAATGTAAGACAGTGCAGTTGATACGGAAATACATGCAGCTTCCTAGTGTGCTTGAGGACAAACAGTTCAGAAACTTGTAATCTCAAAACACTTTCACACACTTTTTAGGCAAGGACTGTGAAAAGCTAAAACTATAGACAAGTGCAAGTTTCCAGCATACTGAGCAGAAAAATGAACATCATTAATTCCCTCTGCATGTAAGTTCTGAATATTTTCATCTCAGCGCTGCTTCTTGTGCCATTATTTTTGTCTAGTGGCAAGAATTTCACTCCTGTGACTTTCCTAAATGAGAGAATCTGGCTAGGTATTTTTTTTCAAAATATCTCTTTGGCTACTTGAAGAGAATAATCTTTTGCTTTTCTTATCGCTGTCCTTGTCATTACAGAGAACTGATGTCGGATGTTTTCATTTTGGTTTTATTTGAACTAGCTTAACTTGGTAGTCACTGACATAATTTTTATTGTTTTTTTTAATTTTTAAAATAGATCGAAGGCATGATAATGTCATGAAATGTAAAATGCAACATTTCTGCTTTTGTCTTTTTTATAGTTTTATCTCCTTTATCATAATTCTTCCACTTTCCCTTATCTTGTTTCTGCCGTATTTTTTACCTTTAATAATACAGCTTGTAACTTATGTCAGCAAATTTAACAGTCTAAAACTTCTTTAACTGTATCTGACATGCTAAATTTGAAAGCAAATTCTAAAATTTGGGTGGATTACATAAGTCCAAATAATGCACTGGGGTAGATGCTGGATACTAATGTCTTGTCTTTGTTCCTTAGGTAGAATTCAGAAAGGTTGTCACTGCAAAGCGTGATGTAACTGGTGTGTCCCAGTGGAGATAGTGTCAGCTTTTTATTATTGCCCTTCTTATTTCTGATAATGAAATTGACCTGCTATTAAAGTCAGGCTGGATAGGGTAGAAACTTAGTTATATCAACGGCAAGGTTCAATCTGACAAAGTTAATAGAATTTCTTTCTGCAGATTTTTCAGAACTCAGCATTCCAGATTCTTTCTGCATGGTGGTTTGGGAAAAAACATTAGAGCAAAATACTGTGTAGTTTCATTAGAGTTTCTAGAAAAACTGCCTTCTCCCAATAATATTTAGAGAACCAAAATAGACTTGCTTTAACCCTTCATTATAAAAGGATTTTTGTGGTGCTGTACAAAGAACATTCTTGTGCTCTTATATAGCAAATTATGGCTCTACTGTGTACCAAATTTGAATTTCATGTTTTTTTCAGTGAAGTGCTGTTCAAAGTGATTAAGGATGTATAATCTTTCTCAATATGATGTATGAACTCATTCTGCTTTCACTTCATGCCTCCCCTTTATGCTTACACACCAGTAGCAGAACATTAACCTCCACTTTAGTTCTACAATGTTAACATGTAGCTCTGTGTAGGAAAGATGGTAAAGAAAATCAAATCATATGCCTCAGGGATTCAGTCACTGGCCTGCACAGGGGTCAGAAAAACTCCCCAGCTGTGAACAAGGACATGTACTGGATGAATCTTGAAGATGCCTTGTCTTTTTTTTGGAAGCACCAGTCCCTGCTGTAGCTGGAAATAGGATACTATAGCAGTTGGCAGCAATCAGATACATTCAGAAGGTTACAAACTAAAATTTAATCATTGCCTGATCACATCAGAGAAAAACAATTATCTTCCCCTTTCTTTCCCCTGCAATGAGAGGTTGATTTACTAATTATCTAATCAAGTGCAGGACATAGTGTTTGAAATGCCAAGAAGTTGTTTGTATTTCTGAAGACATGGTGTGAGTTAAGAATATAATGTGGGAATTGTCAAAACTGACTTACACATAAAGTAAAAAATGGAAAAATCTTTGGAGAGTTATGAATCTGAATGGGATTTCTGAGACCTTCTAAGACACAGAATATAAATAAATGAGAAGCATCTCATGGGTAGGATTGGAAATGCAATCCAATACCTAAATATGTGTATAGAGATTTAATCTGTGGCCTTGTGAATCAGTTACGTGTCTGCAGGAAGTGATTAAGATGCCAGGGTATTAGAAAAAGTATGGTAAACCTGTTTTTTTTTCTTTTTCTTCAGACCTCGACTCTCCTCTGGTTTAGATTTTTCTTAAAATATTTGAATTTTGATTCTAGTTTAGCTGGTTAGAGTTAAAAGTGTTCTGAAGGTATTTGGCAATCCTTAAATGTAGATCATGGAACCACTGAGTTCAGGACTCCACATGCTCTTCCCAATGTTTCCAAGCATCATCATGTGTTTCCAATTCACAGGCTGATTTGACAATTCAGTTGTGTTGATGATTTATGATGAAAAATTTCTCATTGATCTCTGATACTTAGTATACAGCAGGATGCCATGTTTTGAAAAATAACCAGAAATCTTTATTTTCTAGAATATTAGAGATTTATACACAGTTTCAAAGGGAATGCACACAAATGCTTGATAACTCTAATTTCTATAACCTTAAGATTTCTTAAAAAATTTAAGAAACTTTTAATTTCATGACAACATACTACCTTTTGAATAGAGTGTCTTTATTCAGTACACAGGCTGGGCAGCTGTAAATAGGTGAATGCTGAGTATCCTTATTGCTGAAGGAACGGCCACAGATGATCTTTATACAGCTTAGTTCTGATATCAAAACAGTTATTAATTCCCTTTCATGCATAATTTTTCCTCCCTTTATCTTGTTACTCTGAGAATGAAGGTTTATTTTAGTTTTCACAACACTCCTGTGAGTTGAGGTGGTTCTTGTTTCTCTGTTTGTCAAGAATAAAACAAGAATAACAAATATCCTTTAAATTTAGGTATCGACTTGGAGACAAAATACTTTTTTTAACCTCTGAGTATTTAGCATTATATAGAACTTAATATTTTTGAAGCATAACTCCAATTAAAAAATTTCAATTTTGAACTTTGAAAACTTTTGGCACTGGACTTCTCAAGGGACACAGATAATTAAGAATGCTAGTGCTGTCTAAACATTAATGCATGTAATGCTGTCTAAACAGTTTGCATGTAAACACAATTTGCTATGACATAAGTAAAGATGTGCTGTTATAGGAAGCCAGCTCCTATAAAGATATTGTCTTTCTATTATAAATGTTATATATAATGACATTTCAGTAATTCTTTTGTGAAATAGTGATAGCAATGTCATGGATATGTTGTTCTCAGAAGTTGATAGCTGTGTTGGTCAAATTTATAAAATCCAAACATAAAAGAATATTTAATGTAAATTACTCCATCTGCTTATTTTTTGTATATTTAGTATTCCAGTTCTGTTTTAAATAATAATACTTCAAATGTAAAAATTGTCATGATTTGAACTACATATCTTAGTGAACTTATGCTAAATTAATGGGATGTGCTTGGGGTTTTTTATTTGCTTTTTTTTATGGATGAAAATACTATGAATGAGACAAAGAAAGCACTCTCCAAAGCTACGGAAATATAACTGTCTGACTTAATATACATTTTACAAACATTGATATTTCTAACTTTTTACTTGCAATTATGGGTGCCTTGGGCTGTTCAGGTTTTTTGTTAGGTCTTTTGGTTTTTTTCCAAGTACCCCCACAAATTTCATTAGTAACCTTTTGGCGGTGTGAACACATGCTAAGTAGCAGGAAACTGTAGTGTGAATTATTGGTCCTTTGGGAATCTGGCAGCTCATATTCTTACTTAATAAAGTGAGAGAGCTGTTCTGACAGCTAGAGATGGACTGCACCAGACTGTGCCAAGAAAGATGTGAAATACACCCTCTACTGAAGGTTCTGGGGAGGTGAAAGAGTTAGAAGAATTAAAGATAGTCTTTTTATTTTTAGACTGTGAATTCTATTAGTGAGTAATAATAGAAATGATAATGGCTACTTACTGCCTGGACAACCGCCTCATTTACATTGGTATTACTTTGCTGACTGCAGTGTCCAATTTACATGAATGTGTAAATGGAAGCTCTTAAAAATAACAGTATAACTGACAGGCCTGATATAGATAGGTTATTAATGTTTTCCGACTCTTATCTTAGATTGCTATAGAATGTCATTGAAAATTGTTTTTGCTGTTACAGATGTTTGAATGAGGCCATAAAAAAAAAAAAAAA